>NW_026291735.1:0-226973 GCF_023091745.1 Budorcas taxicolor
ACCCTACTGCTGCAGCTCGGAAGGAAAGCGCACGTGCATGCCCCCACTCGAGACGAGGCCTGACTCCCCTGGGGAGACTCAGAAGCACCCCAAGATCCATGGCAACACTGGAGAGGAATCTTCAGGTTCCAGCCCCGACTCCACACAAGGACTGAGGCCCCGGCATGGACGGGAGAGGAATCCCGAGAGGTCCCCTAGCAACTCGCATGGGGACTGGCCTTTCCTGAGGCCACCAGAGCGGGTCCCTGAGGTCCCCGTCGTAACTCGAGAAGACCTGCGCAACTCGAGAAAATCCAGGAGGTTCTCCCCTCCAGGCGAGATGAGGCCCATTTCCGCTGAGGCGTCTCGAGGCTGATCACACATCACTTCTGGAACCTCGAAAGGGTCCTTCACACCCTTGGTGCAAATCCAGAAGTTCCCAGACATACCCGTCTCCCCTCGAGAGGAATCACGAGGGTCCCGCCCACATCCAGAGGAGCGCCGTTTCCGCCTCGTAGCTCGAGATGAGGGAATCTTTCCCTGCTTCGTCGGGAAAGAGTTCCCGGCCTTCCCGTCGCATCTCAAGAGGAGGCCCTCTCAACAGGAACGGCGAGAGGAAACCAGGGTCGTGCCACCATTCCAAGAGACCCCCGATGTCTCAGTCCATTCCAGAGGAACCTCTTTTCCCTACACCGGCTCGTCTTTCACGCCGAGGTACGACTCACACCAAGTTGGCACGTGGCACAGCCCTGTGGGAAATCCTCGAGGGACAGCCTCGAGGGAAAGCCACAGATCCCTTGATCCACGTGACAGGAAGCGTGACACTACTGCTGCACCTCGGGAGGAAAGCGCACGTGCATGCCCCCACTCGAGACGAGGCCTGACTCCCCTGGGGAGACTCAGAAGCACCCCAAGATCCATGGCAACACTGGAGAGGAATCCTCAGGTTCCGGCCCCGACTCCACACAAGGACTGAGGCCCCGGCATGGACGGGAGAGGAATCCCGAGAGGTCCCCTAGCAACTCGCATGGGGACTGGCCTTTCCTGAGGCCACCAGAGCGGGTCCCTGAGGTCCCCGTCGTAACTCGAGAAGACCTGCCGCAACTCGAGAAAATCCAGGAGGTTCTCCCCTCCAGGCGAGATGAGGCCCATTTCCGCTGAGGAGTCTCGAGGCTGATCACACCTCCCCTCTGGAACTTCGAAAGGGTCCTTCACACCCTTGGTGCTAATCAAGAAGTTCCCCGACATACCCGTCTCCACTCGAGAGGAAACACCAGGGTCCCGCCCACATCCAGAGGAGCCCCGTTTCCGCCTCGTAGCTCGAGATGAGGGATCCTTTCCCTGCTTCGTCGGGAAAGAGTTCCGGGCGTTCCCGTCGCATCTCAAGAGGAGGCCCTCTCAACAGGAACGGCGAGAGGAACTCCAGGGTCGTGCCATCATTCCAAGAGTCCCCCAGATGTCTTAGTCCATACCAGAGGAACCTCTTCTCCCTACACCGGCTCGTCTTTCACGCCGAGGATCGACTCACACCAAGGTGGCACGTGGCACAGCCCTGTGGGAAAGCCTCGTGGGAAAGCCTCGAGGGACAGCCTCGAGGGAAAGCCACAGATCCCTTGATCCACGTGACAGGAAGCGTGACACTACTTCTGCAGCTCGGGAGGAAAGCGCACGTGCATGCCCCCACTCGAGACGAGGCCTGACTCCCCTGGGGAGACTCAGAAGCACCCCAAGATCCATGGCAACACTGGAGAGCAATCCTCAGGTTCCGGCCCCGACTCCACACAAGGACTGAGGCCCCGGCATGGACGGGAGAGGAATCCTGAGAGGTCCCCTAGCAACTCGCATGGGGACTGGCCTATCCTGAGGCCACCAGAGCGGGTCCCTGAGGTCCCCGTCGTAACTCGAGAAGACCTGCCGCAACTCGGGAAAATCCAGGAGGTTCTCCCCTCCAGGCGAGATGAGGCCCATTTTCGCTGAGGCGTCTCGAGGCTGATCACACCTCCCCTCTGGAACTTCGAAAGGGTCCTTCACACCCTTGGTGCTAATCAAGAAGTTCCCCGACATACCCGTCTCCACTCGAGAGGAAACACGAGGTTCCAGCCCACATCCAGAGGAGCCCCGTTTCCGCCTCGTAGCTCGAGATGAGGGATCCTTTCCCTGCTTCGTCGGGAAAGGGTTCCCGGCGTTCCCGTCGCATCTCAAGAGGAGGCCCTCTCAACAGGAACCGCGAGAGGAACTCCAGGGTCGTTCCACCGTTGCAAGAGTCCCCCAGATGTCTCAGTCCATACCAGAGGAACCTCTTTTCCCTACACCGGCTCGTCTTTCACGCCGAGGATCGACTCACACCAAGGTGGCACGTGGCACAGCCCTGTGGGAAAGCCTCGTGGGAAAGCCTCGAGGGACAGCGTCGAGGGAAAGCCACAGATCCCTTGATCCTCGTGACAGGAAGCGTGCCACTACTGCTGCAGCTCGGGAGGAAAACGCACGTGCATGCCCCCACTCGAGACGAGGCCAGACTCCCCTGGGGAGATTCAGAAGCACCCCAAGATCCATGGCAACACTGGAGAGGAATCCTCAGGTTCCGGCCCCGAATCCACACAAGGACTGAGGCCCCGGCATGGACGGGAGAGGAATCCCGAGAGGTCCCCTAGCAACTCGCACGGGGACTGGCTTTTCCTGAGGCCACCAGAGCGGGTCCCTGAGGTCCTCGTCGTAACTCGAGAAGACCTGCCGCAACTCGAGAAAATCCAGGAGGTTCCCCCCTCCAGGCGAGATGAGGCCCCTTTCCGCTGAGGCGTCTTGAGGCTGATAACACCTCCCCTCTGGAACTTCGAAAGGGTCCTTCACACCCTTGGTGCAAATCAAGAAGTTCCCTGACATACCCGTCTCCACTCGAGAGGAAACACGAGGGTCCCGTCCACATCCAGAGAAGCCCCGTTTCCGCCTCGTAGGTCGAGATGAGGGATCCTTTCCCTGCTTCGTCGGGAAAGAGTTCCCGTCGTTCCCGTCACATCTCAAGAGGAGGACCTCTCAACAGGAACGGCGAGAGGAACTCCAGGGTCGTGCCACCATTCCAAGAGTCCCCCAGATGTCTCAGTCCATAAAAGAGGAACCTCTTTTTCCTACACCGGCTCGTCTTTCACGCCGAGGTACGACTCACACCAAGGTGGCACATGGCACAGCCCTGTGGGAAAGCCTCGTGGGAAAGCCACAGATCCCTTGATTCACGTGACAGGAAGCGTGACACTACTGCTGCAGCTCGGGAGGAAAGCGCACGGGCATGCCCCCACTCGAGACGAGGCCTGACTCCCCTGGGGAGACTCAGAAGCACCCCAAGATCCATGGCAACACTGGAGAGGAATCTTCAGGTTCCAGCCCCGACTCCACACAAGGACTGAGGCCCCGGCATTGACGGGAGAGGAATCCTGACAGGTCCCCTAGCAACTCGCATGGGGACTGGCCTTTCCTGAGGCCACCAGAGCGGGTCCCTGAGGTCCCCGTCGTAACTCGAGAAGACCTGCCGCAACTCGAGAAAATCCAGGAGGTTCTCCCCTCCAGGCGAGATGAGGCCCATTTCCGCTGAGGCGTCTCGAGGCTGATCACACATCACTTCTGGAACTTCGAAAGGGTCCTTCACACCCTTGGTGCAAATCCAGAAGTTCCCAGACATACCCGTCTCCCCTCGAGAGGAATCACGAGGGTCCCGCCCACATCCAGAGGAGCGCCGTTTCCGCCTCGTAGCTCGAGATGAGGGAATCTTTCCCTGCTTCGTCGGGAAAGAGTTCCCGGCCTTCCCGTCGCATCTCAAGAGGAGGCCCTCTCAACAGGAACGGCGAGAGGAAACCAGGGTCGTGCCACCATTCCAAGAGACCCCAGATGTCTCAGTCCATTCCAGAGGAACCTCTTTTCCCTACACCGGCTCGTCTTTCACGCCGAGGTACGACTCACACCAAGGTGGCACGTGGCACAGCCCTGTGGGAAATCCTCGAGGGACAGCCTCGCGGGAAAGCCACAGATCCCTTGATCCACGTGACAGGAAGCGTGACACTACTGCTGCACCTCGGGAGGAAAGCGCACGTGCATGCCCCCACTCGAGACGAGGCCTGACTCCCCTGGGGAGACTCAGAAGCACCCCAAGATCCATGGCAACACTGGAGAGGAATCCTCAGGTTCCGGCCCCGACTCCACACAAGGACTGAGGCCCCGGCATGGACGGGAGAGGAATCCCGAGAGGTCCCCTAGCAACTCGCATGGGGACTGGCCTTTCCTGAGGCCACCAGAGCGGGTCCCTGAGGTCCCCGTCGTAACTCGAGAAGACCTGCCGCAACTCGAGAAAATCCAGGAGGTTCTCCCCTCCAGGCGAGATGAGGCCCCTTTCCGCTGAGGCGTCTCGAGGCTGATCACACCTCCCCTCTGGAACTTCGAAAGGGTCCTTCACACCCTTGGTGCAAATCAAGAAGTTCCCCCGACATACCCGTCTCCACTCGAGAGGAATCACGGGGGTCTCGCCCACATCCAGAGGAGCCCCGTTTCCGTCTCGTAGCTCGAGATGAGGGATCCTTTCCCTGTTTCGTCGGGAAAGAGTTCCTGGGGTTCCCGTCGCATCTCAAGAGGAGGCCCTCTCAACAGGAACGGTGAGAGGAACTCCAGGGTCGTGCCACGATTCCACGAGTCCCCCAGATGTCTCAGTCCATTCCAGAGGAACCTCTTTTCCCTTCACCGGCTCGTCTTTCACGCCGAGGATCGACTCACACCAAGGTGGCACGTGGCACAGCCCTGTGGGAAAGCCTCGTGGGAAAGCCTCGAGGGACAGCCTCGAGGGAAAGCCACAGATCTCTTGATCCACGTGACAGGAAGCGTGACACTATTGCTGCAGCTCGGGAGGAAAGTGCACGTGCATGCCCCGACTCGAGACGAGGCCTGACTCACCTGGGGAGACTCAGAAGCACCCCAAGATCCATGGCAACACTAGAGAGGAATCCTCAGGTTCTGGCCCCGACTCCACACAAGGACTGAGGCCCCGGCATGGATGGGAGAGGAATCCCGAGAGGTCCCCTAGCAACTCGCATGGGGACTGGCCTTTCCTGAGGCCACCAGAGCGGGTCCCTGAGGTCCCCGTCGTAACTCGAGAAGACCTGCCGCAACTCGAGAAAATCCAGGAGGTTCTCCCCTCCAGGCGAGATGAGGCCCCTTTCCGCTGAGGCGTCTCGAGGCTGATCACACCTCCCCTCTGGAACTTCGAAAGGGTCCTTCACACCCTTGGTGCAAATCAAGAAGTTCCCCGACATACCCGTCTCCACTCGAGAGGAATCACGGGGGTCCCGCCCACATCCAGAGGAGCCCCGTTTCCGCCTCGTAGCTCGAGGTGAGGGATCCTTTCCCTGCTTCGTCGGAAAGAGTTCCCGGCGTTCCCGTCGCATCTCAAGAGGAGGCCCTCTCAACAGGAACGGCGAGAGGAACTCCAGGGTCGTGCCACGATTCCACGAGTCCCCCAGATGTCTCAGTCCATTCCAGAGGAACCTCTTTTCCCTTCACCGGCTCGTCTTTCACGCCGAGGATCGACTCACACCAAGGTGGCACGTGGCACAGCCCTGTGGGAAAGCCTCGTGGGAAAGCCTCGAGGGACAGCCTCGAGGGAAAGCCACAGATCTCTTGATCCACGTGACAGGAAGCGTGACACTATTGCTGCAGCTCGGGAGGAAAGTGCACGTGCATGCCCCGACTCGAGACGAGGCCTGACTCACCTGGGGAGACTCAGAAGCACCCCAAGATCCATGGCAACACTAGAGAGGAATCCTCAGGTTCTGGCCCCGACTCCACACAAGGACTGAGGCCCCGGCATGGATGGGAGAGGAATCCCGAGAGGTCCCCTAGCAACTCGCATGGGGACTGGCCTTTCCTGAGGCCACCAGAGCGGGTCCCTGAGGTCCCCGTCGTAACTCGAGAAGACCTGCCGCAACTCGAGAAAATCCAGGAGGTTCTCCCCTCCAGGCGAGATGAGGCCCCTTTCCGCTGAGGCGTCTCGAGGCTGATCACACCTCCCCTCTGGAACTTCGAAAGGGTCCTTCACACCCTTGGTGCAAATCAAGAAGTTCCCCGACATACCCGTCTCCACTCGAGAGGAATCACGGGGGTCCCGCCCACATCCAGAGGAGCCCCGTTTCCGCCTCGTAGCTCGAGATGAGGGATCCTTTCCCTGCTTCGTCGGAAAGAGTTCCCGGCGTTCCCGTCGCATCTCAAGAGGAGGCCCTCTCAACAGGAACGGCGAGAGGAACTCCAGGGTCGTGCCACCATTCCAAGAGTCCCCCAGATGTCTCAGTCCATTCCAGAGGAACCTCTTTTCCCTTCACCGGCTCGTCTTTCACGCCGAGGATCGACTCACACCAAGGTGGCACGTGGCACAACCCTGTGGGAAAGCCTCGTGGGAAAGCCTCGAGGGACAGCCTCGAGGCAAAGCCACAGATCCCTTGATCCACGTGACAGGAAGCGTGACACTACTGCTGCAGCTCGGGAGGAAAGCGCACGTGCATGCCCCCACTCGAGACGAGGCCTGACTCCCCTGGGGAGACTCAGAAGCACCCCTAGATCCATGGCAACACTGGAGAGGAAACCTCAGGTTCCGGCCCCGACTCCACACAAGGACTGAGGCCCCGGCATGGATGGGAGAGGAATCCCGAGAGGTCCCCTAGCAACTCGCATGGGGACTGGCCTTTCCTGAGGCCACCAGAGCGGGTCCCTGAGGTCCCCGTCGTAACTCGAGAAGACCTGCACAACTCGAGAAAATCCAGGAGGTTCTCCCCTCCAGGCGAGATGAGGCCCATTTCCGCTGAGGCGTCTCGAGGCTGATCACACCTCACCTCTGGAACTTCGAAATGGTCCTTCACACCCTTGGTGCAAATCAAGAAGTTGCCCGACATACCCGTCTCCACTCGAGAGGAATCACGAGGGTCCAGCCCACATCCAGAGGAGCCCCGCTTCCGCCTCGTAGCTCGAGATGAGGGATCCTTTCCCTGTTTCGTCGGGAAAGAGTTCCCGGCGTTCCCGTCGCATCTCAAGAGGAGGCCCTCTCAACAGGAACGGCGAGAGGAACTCCAGGGTCGTGCCACCATTCCAAGAGTCCCCCAGATGTCTCAGTCCATTCCAGAGGAACCTCTTTTCCCTTCACCGGCTCGTCTTTCACGCCGAGGATCGACTCACACCAAGTTGGCACGTGGCATAGCCCTGTGGGAAAGCCTCGTGGGAAAGCCTCGAGGGACAGCCTCGAGGGAAAGCCACAGATCCCTTGATCCACGTGACAGGAAGCGTGACACTACTGCTGCAGCTCGGGAGGAAAGCGCACGTGCATGCCCCCACTCGAGACGAGGCCTGACTCCCCTGGGGAGACTCAGAAGCACCGCAAGATCCATGGCAACACTGGAGAGGAATCCTCAGGTTCCAGCCCCGACTCCACACAAGGACTGAGGCCCCGGCATGGACGGGAGAGGAATCCCGAGAGGTCCCCTAGCAACTCACATGGGGACTGGCCTTTCCTGAGGCCACCAGAGCGGGTCCCTGAGGTCCCCGTCGTAACTCGAGAAGACCTGCCGCAACTCGAGAAAATCCAGGAGGTTCTCCCCTCCAGGCGAGATGAGGCCCATTTCCGCTGAGGCGTCTCGAGGCTAATCACACTTCCCCTCTGGAACTTCGAAAAGGTCCTTCACACCCTTGGTGCAAATCAAGAAGTTCCCCAACATACCCGTCTCCACTCGAGAGGAAACACGAGGGTCCCGACCACATCCAGAGGAGCCCCGTTTCCGCCTCGTAGCTTGAGATGAGGAATCCTTTCCCTGTTTCGTCGGGAAAGAGTTCCCGGCCTTCCCGTCGCATCTCAAGAGGAGGCCCTCTCAACAGGAACGGCGAGAGGAACTCCAGGGTCGTGCCACCATTCCAAGAGTCCCCCAGATGTCTCAGTCCATACACGAGGAACCTCTTTTCCCTACACCGGCTCGTCTTTCACGCCGAGGTACGACTCACACCATGGTGGCACGTGGCACAGCCCTGTGGGAAAGCCTCGTCGGAAAGCCTCGAGGGACAGCCTCGAGGGAAAGACACAGATCTCTTGATCCACGTGACAGGAAGCGTGACACTACTGCTGCAGCTCGGGAGGAAAGCGCACGTGCATGCCCCGACTCGAGACGAGGCCTGACTCCCCTGGGGAGACTCAGAAGCACCCCAAGATCCATGGCAACACTGGAGAGGAATCCTCAGGTTCCGGCCCCGACTCCACACAAGGACTGAGGCCCCGGCATGGATGGGAGAGGAATCCCGAGAGGTCCCCTAGCAACTCGCATGGGGACTGGCCTTTCTTGAGGCCACCAGAGCGGGTCCCTGAGGTCCCCGTCGTAACTCGAGAAGACCTGCCGCAACTCGAGAAAATCCAGGAGGTTCTCCTCTCCAGGCGAGATGAGGCCCATTTCCGCTGAGGCATCTCGAGGCTAATCACACTTCCCCTCTGGAACTTCGAAAGGGTCCTTCACACCCTTGGTGCAAATCAAGAAGTTCCCCGACATACCCGTCTCCACTCGAGAGGAAACACGAGGGTCCCGACCACATTCAGAGGAGCCCCGTTTCCGCCTCGTAGCTCGAGATGAGGGACCCTTGCCCTGTTTCGTCGGGAAAGATTTCCCGGCCTTCCCGTCGCATCTCAAGAGGAGGCCCTCTCAACAGGAACGGCGAGAGGAACTCCAGGGTCGTGCCACGATTCCAAGAGTCCCCCAGATGTCTCAGTCTATACCAGAGGAACCTCTTTTCCCTACACCGGCTCGTCTTTCACGCCGAGGTACGACTCACACCATGGTGGCACGTGGCACAGCCCTGTGGGAAAGCCTCGTGGGAAAGCCTTGAGGGACAGCCTCGAGGGAAAGCCACAGATCTCTTGATCCACGTGACAGGAAGCGTGACACTACTGCTGCAGCACGGGAGGAAATCGCACGTGCATGTCCCGACTCGAGACGAGGCCTGACTCCCCTGGGGAGACTCAGAAGCACCCCAAGATCCATGGCAACACTGGAGAGGAATCCTCAGGTTCCGGCCCCGACTCCACACAAGGACTGAGGCCCCGGCATGGACGGGAGAGGAATCCCGAGAGGTCCCCTAGCAACTCGCATGGGGACTGGCCTTTCCTGAGGCCACCAGAGCGGGTCCCTGAGGTCCCCGTCGTAACTCGAGAAGACCTGCCGCAACTCGAGAAAATCCAGGAGGTTCTCCCCTCCAGGCGAGATGAGGCTCATTTCCACTGAGGCGTCTCGAGGCTGATCACACCTCCCCTCTGGAACTTCGAAAGGGTCCTTCACACCCTTGGTGCAAATCAAGAAGTTCCCCGACATACCCGTCTCCAGTCGAGAGGAATCACGAGGGTCCCGCCCACATCCAGAGGAGCCCCGTTTCCGCCTCATAGCTCGAGATGAGGGATCCTTTCCCTGTTTCGTCGGGAAAGAGTTCCCGGCGTTCCCGTCGCATCTCAAGAGGAGGCCCTCTCAACAGGAACGGCGAGAGGAACTCCAGGGTCGTGCCACCATTCCAAGAGTCCCCCAGATGTCTCAGTCCATTCCAGAGGAACCTCTTTTCCCTTCACCGGCTCGTCTTTCACGCCGAGGATCGACTCACACCAAGGTGGCACGTGGCACAGCCCTGTGGGAAAGCCTCGTGGGAAAGCCTCGAGGGACAGCCTCGAGGGAAAGCCACAGATCTCTTGATCCACGTGACAGGAAGCGTGACACTATTGCTGCAGCTCGGGAGGAAAGTGCACGTGCATGCCCCGACTCGAGACGAGGCCTGACTCACCTGGGGAGACTCAGAAGCACCCCAAGATCCATGGCAACACTAGAGAGGAATCCTCAGGTTCTGGCCCCGACTCCACACAAGGACTGAGGCCCCGGCATGGATGGGAGAGGAATCCCGAGAGGTCCCCTAGCAACTCGCATGGGGACTGGCCTTTCCTGAGGCCACCAGAGCGGGTCCCTGAGGTCCCCGTCGTAACTCGAGAAGACCTGCCGCAACTCGAGAAAATCCAGGAGGTTCTCCCCTCCAGGCGAGATGAGGCCCCTTTCCGCTGAGGCGTCTCGAGGCTGATCACACCTCCCCTCTGGAACTTCGAAAGGGTCCTTCACACCCTTGGTGCAAATCAAGAAGTTCCCCGACATACCCGTCTCCACTCGAGAGGAATCACGGGGGTCCCGCCCACATCCAGAGGAGCCCCGTTTCCGCCTCGTAGCTCGAGGTGAGGGATCCTTTCCCTGCTTCGTCGGAAAGAGTTCCCGGCGTTCCCGTCGCATCTCAAGAGGAGGCCCTCTCAACAGGAACGGCGAGAGGAACTCCAGGGTCGTGCCACGATTCCACGAGTCCCCCAGATGTCTCAGTCCATTCCAGAGGAACCTCTTTTCCCTTCACCGGCTCGTCTTTCACGCCGAGGATCGACTCACACCAAGGTGGCACGTGGCACAGCCCTGTGGGAAAGCCTCGTGGGAAAGCCTCGAGGGACAGCCTCGAGGGAAAGCCACAGATCTCTTGATCCACGTGACAGGAAGCGTGACACTATTGCTGCAGCTCGGGAGGAAAGTGCACGTGCATGCCCCGACTCGAGACGAGGCCTGACTCACCTGGGGAGACTCAGAAGCACCCCAAGATCCATGGCAACACTAGAGAGGAATCCTCAGGTTCTGGCCCCGACTCCACACAAGGACTGAGGCCCCGGCATGGATGGGAGAGGAATCCCGAGAGGTCCCCTAGCAACTCGCATGGGGACTGGCCTTTCCTGAGGCCACCAGAGCGGGTCCCTGAGGTCCCCGTCGTAACTCGAGAAGACCTGCCGCAACTCGAGAAAATCCAGGAGGTTCTCCCCTCCAGGCGAGATGAGGCCCCTTTCCGCTGAGGCGTCTCGAGGCTGATCACACCTCCCCTCTGGAACTTCGAAAGGGTCCTTCACACCCTTGGTGCAAATCAAGAAGTTCCCCGACATACCCGTCTCCACTCGAGAGGAATCACGGGGGTCCCGCCCACATCCAGAGGAGCCCCGTTTCCGCCTCGTAGCTCGAGATGAGGGATCCTTTCCCTGCTTCGTCGGAAAGAGTTCCCGGCGTTCCCGTCGCATCTCAAGAGGAGGCCCTCTCAACAGGAACGGCGAGAGGAACTCCAGGGTCGTGCCACCATTCCAAGAGTCCCCCAGATGTCTCAGTCCATTCCAGAGGAACCTCTTTTCCCTTCACCGGCTCGTCTTTCACGCCGAGGATCGACTCACACCAAGGTGGCACGTGGCACAACCCTGTGGGAAAGCCTCGTGGGAAAGCCTCGAGGGACAGCCTCGAGGCAAAGCCACAGATCCCTTGATCCACGTGACAGGAAGCGTGACACTACTGCTGCAGCTCGGGAGGAAAGCGCACGTGCATGCCCCCACTCGAGACGAGGCCTGACTCCCCTGGGGAGACTCAGAAGCACCCCTAGATCCATGGCAACACTGGAGAGGAAACCTCAGGTTCCGGCCCCGACTCCACACAAGGACTGAGGCCCCGGCATGGATGGGAGAGGAATCCCGAGAGGTCCCCTAGCAACTCGCATGGGGACTGGCCTTTCCTGAGGCCACCAGAGCGGGTCCCTGAGGTCCCCGTCGTAACTCGAGAAGACCTGCACAACTCGAGAAAATCCAGGAGGTTCTCCCCTCCAGGCGAGATGAGGCCCATTTCCGCTGAGGCGTCTCGAGGCTGATCACACCTCACCTCTGGAACTTCGAAATGGTCCTTCACACCCTTGGTGCAAATCAAGAAGTTGCCCGACATACCCGTCTCCACTCGAGAGGAATCACGAGGGTCCAGCCCACATCCAGAGGAGCCCCGCTTCCGCCTCGTAGCTCGAGATGAGGGATCCTTTCCCTGTTTCGTCGGGAAAGAGTTCCCGGCGTTCCCGTCGCATCTCAAGAGGAGGCCCTCTCAACAGGAACGGCGAGAGGAACTCCAGGGTCGTGCCACCATTCCAAGAGTCCCCCAGATGTCTCAGTCCATTCCAGAGGAACCTCTTTTCCCTTCACCGGCTCGTCTTTCACGCCGAGGATCGACTCACACCAAGTTGGCACGTGGCATAGCCCTGTGGGAAAGCCTCGTGGGAAAGCCTCGAGGGACAGCCTCGAGGGAAAGCCACAGATCCCTTGATCCACGTGACAGGAAGCGTGACACTACTGCTGCAGCTCGGGAGGAAAGCGCACGTGCATGCCCCCACTCGAGACGAGGCCTGACTCCCCTGGGGAGACTCAGAAGCACCGCAAGATCCATGGCAACACTGGAGAGGAATCCTCAGGTTCCAGCCCCGACTCCACACAAGGACTGAGGCCCCGGCATGGACGGGAGAGGAATCCCGAGAGGTCCCCTAGCAACTCACATGGGGACTGGCCTTTCCTGAGGCCACCAGAGCGGGTCCCTGAGGTCCCCGTCGTAACTCGAGAAGACCTGCCGCAACTCGAGAAAATCCAGGAGGTTCTCCCCTCCAGGCGAGATGAGGCCCATTTCCGCTGAGGCGTCTCGAGGCTAATCACACTTCCCCTCTGGAACTTCGAAAAGGTCCTTCACACCCTTGGTGCAAATCAAGAAGTTCCCCAACATACCCGTCTCCACTCGAGAGGAAACACGAGGGTCCCGACCACATCCAGAGGAGCCCCGTTTCCGCCTCGTAGCTTGAGATGAGGAATCCTTTCCCTGTTTCGTCGGGAAAGAGTTCCCGGCCTTCCCGTCGCATCTCAAGAGGAGGCCCTCTCAACAGGAACGGCGAGAGGAACTCCAGGGTCGTGCCACCATTCCAAGAGTCCCCCAGATGTCTCAGTCCATACACGAGGAACCTCTTTTCCCTACACCGGCTCGTCTTTCACGCCGAGGTACGACTCACACCATGGTGGCACGTGGCACAGCCCTGTGGGAAAGCCTCGTCGGAAAGCCTCGAGGGACAGCCTCGAGGGAAAGACACAGATCTCTTGATCCACGTGACAGGAAGCGTGACACTACTGCTGCAGCTCGGGAGGAAAGCGCACGTGCATGCCCCGACTCGAGACGAGGCCTGACTCCCCTGGGGAGACTCAGAAGCACCCCAAGATCCATGGCAACACTGGAGAGGAATCCTCAGGTTCCGGCCCCGACTCCACACAAGGACTGAGGCCCCGGCATGGATGGGAGAGGAATCCCGAGAGGTCCCCTAGCAACTCGCATGGGGACTGGCCTTTCTTGAGGCCACCAGAGCGGGTCCCTGAGGTCCCCGTCGTAACTCGAGAAGACCTGCCGCAACTCGAGAAAATCCAGGAGGTTCTCCTCTCCAGGCGAGATGAGGCCCATTTCCGCTGAGGCATCTCGAGGCTAATCACACTTCCCCTCTGGAACTTCGAAAGGGTCCTTCACACCCTTGGTGCAAATCAAGAAGTTCCCCGACATACCCGTCTCCACTCGAGAGGAAACACGAGGGTCCCGACCACATTCAGAGGAGCCCCGTTTCCGCCTCGTAGCTCGAGATGAGGGACCCTTGCCCTGTTTCGTCGGGAAAGATTTCCCGGCCTTCCCGTCGCATCTCAAGAGGAGGCCCTCTCAACAGGAACGGCGAGAGGAACTCCAGGGTCGTGCCACGATTCCAAGAGTCCCCCAGATGTCTCAGTCTATTCCAGAGGAAACTCTTTTCCCTTCACCGGCTCGTCTTTCACGCCGAGGATCGACTCACACCATGGTGGCACGTGGCACAGCCCTGTGGGAAAGCCTCGTGGGAAAGCCTCGAGGGACAACCTCGAGGGAAAGCCACAGATCACTTGATCCACGTGACAGGAAGCGTGACACTACTGCTGCAGCTCGGGAGGAAAGCGCACGTGCATGCCCCCACTCGAGACGAGGCCTGACTCCACTGGGGAGACTCAGAAGCACCCCAAGATCCATGGCAACACTGGAGAGGAATCTTCAGGTTACAGCCCCGACTCCACACAAGGACTGAGGCCCCGGCATGGACGGGAGAGGAATCCCGAGAGGTCCCCAAGAAACTCGCATGGGGACTGGCCTTTCCTGAGGCCACCAGAGCGGGTCCCTGAGGTCCCCGTCGTAACTCGAGAAGACCTGCCGCAACTCGAGAAAATCCAGGAGGTTCTCCCCTCCAGGCGAGATGAGGCCCCTTTCCGCTGAGGCTTCTCGAGGCTGATCACACCTCCCCTCTGGAACTTCGAAAGGGTCCTTCACACCCTTGGTGCAAATCAAGAAGTTCCCCGACATACCCGTCTCCACTCGAGAGGAATCACGGGGGTCCCGCACACATCCAGAGGAGCCCCGTTTCCGCCTCGTAGCTCGAGGTGACGGAACCTTTCCCTGCTTCGTCGGGAAAGAATTCCCGGCGTTCCCGTCGCATCTCAAGAGGAGGCCCTCTCAACAGGAACGGCGAGAGGAACTCCAGGGTCGTGCCATCATTCCAAGAGTACCCTCGATGTCTCAGTCCATTCGAGAGGAACCTCTTTTCCCTTCACAGGCTCGTCTTTCACGCCGAAGATCGACTCACACCAAGGTGGCACTTGGCACAGCCCTGTGGGAAAGCCTCGTGGGAAAGCCTCGAGGGACAGCCTCGAGGGAAAGCCACAGATCCCTTGATCCACGTGACAGGAAGCTTGACCCTACTGCTGCAGCTAGGGAGGGAAGCGCACGTGCATGCCCCAACTCAAGGCGAGGCTTGACCCCCCTGGGGAGACACAGAGGCACCCCAAGGTCCATGTCAACACTGGAGAGGAATCCTCAGGTTCCGGCCCAGACTCCACACAAGGTCTTAGGCCCCGGCAACCCCGGGAGAGGAATCCCGAGATGGCTCCTAGCAACTCACATGGGGACTGGCCCTTCCTGAGGCCAGCAGAGCGGGTCCCTGAGGTCCCCGTCGTAACTCGAGAAGACCTGCCGCAACTCGAGAAAATCCAGGAGGTTCTCCCCTCCATGCGAGAGGAGGCCCATATCCGCAGAGGCTTCTCGGGGCTAATCACACCTCACCTCTGGAACGTCGAAAGGATCCTTCACACCCTGGGTGCAACTCAAGAAGTTCCCCGACATGCCCGTCTCCACTCGAGAGGAAACAGCAGGGTCCCGCCCACATCCAGAGGAGGCCCGTTTCCGCCTCGTAGCTCGAGGTGACGGATCCTTTCCCTGCTTCGTCGGGAAAGATTTCCCGGCATTCCCGTCGCATCTCAAGAGGAGGCCCACTCAACAGGAACGGCAAGAGGAACTCCAGGGTCGTGCCACCATTCCAAGATTCCCCCAGATGTCTCAGTCCATTCCAGAGGAACCTCTTTTCCCTTCACAGGCTCGTCTTTCACGCCGAGGATCGACTCACACCAAGGTGGCACGTGGCACAGCCCTGTGGGAAAGCCTCGTGGGAAAGCCTCGAGGGAAAGCCTCGTGGGAAACCACAGATGCCTTGATCCACGTGACAGGAAGCGTGACACTACTGCTGCAGCTCGGGAGGAAAGCGCACGGGCATGCCCCCACTCGAGACGAGGCCTGACTCCCCTGGGGAGACTCAGAAGCACCCCAAGATCCATGGCAACACTGGAGAGGAATCCTCAGGTTCCGGCCCCGACTCCACACAAGGACTGAGGCCCCGGCATGGACGGGAGAGGAATCCCGAGTGGTCCCCTAGCAACTCGCATGGGGACTGGCCTTTCCTGAGGCCACCAGAGCGGGTCCCTGAGGTCCCCGTCGTAACTCGAGAAGACCTGCCGCAACTCGAGAAAATCCAGGAGGTTCTCCCCTCCAGGCGAGATGAGGCCCATTTCCGCTGAGACGTCTCGAGGCTGATCACACCTCCCCTCTGGAACTTCGGAAGGGTCCTTCACACCCTTGGTGCTAATCAAGAAGTTCCCCGACATACCCGTCTCCCCTCGAGAGGAAACACGAGGGTCCCGCCCACATCCAGAGGATCCCCGTTTCCGCCTCGTAGCTCGAGATGAGGGATCCTTTCCGTGCTTCGTCGGGAAAGAGTTCCCGGCGTTCCCGTCGCATCTCAAGAGGAGGCCCTCTCAACAGGAACGGCGAGAGGAACTCCAGGGTCGTGCCACCATTCCAAGAGTCCCCCAGATGTCTCAGTCCATTCCAGAGGAACCTCTTTTCCCTACACCGGCTCGTCTTTCACGCCGAGGTACGACTCACACCAAGGTGGCACGTGGCACAGCCCTGTGGGAAAGCCTCGTGGGAAAGCCTCGAGGGACAGCCTCGAGGGAAAGCCACAGATCCCTTGATTCTCGTGACAGGAAGCGAGACACTACTGCTGCAGCTCGGGAGGAAAGCTCACGGGCATGCCCCCACTCGAGACGAGGCCTGACTCCCCTGGGGAGACTCAGAAGCACCCCAAGATCCATGGCAACACTGGAGAGGAATCCTCAGGTTCCGGCCCCGACTCCACACAAGGACTGAGGCCCCGGCATGGACGGGAGAGGAATCCCGAGTGGTCCCCTAGCAACTCGCATGGGGACTGGCCTTTCCTGAGGCCACCAGAGCGGGTCCCTGAGGTCCCCGTCGTAACTCGAGAAGACCTGCCGCAACTGGAGAAAATCCAGGAGGTTCTCCCCTCCAGGCGAGATGAGGCCCATTTCCGCTGAGGCGTCTCGAGGCTGATCACACCTCCCCTCTGGAACTTCGGATGTGTCCTTCACACCCTTGGTGCTAATCAAGAAGTTCCCCGACATACCCGTCTCCACTCGAGAGGAATCACGAGGGTCCCGCCCACATCCAGAGAAGCCCCGTTTCCGCCTCGTAGCTGGAGATGAGGGATCCTTTCCCTGCTTCGTCGGGAAAGAGTTCCCGGCGTTCCCGTCGCATCTCAAGAGGAGGCCATCTCAACAGGAACCGCGAGAGGAACTCCAGGGTCGTTCCACCATTCCACGAGTCCCCCAGATGTCTCAGTCCATTCCAGAGGAACCTCTTTTCCCTTCACAGGCTCGTCTTTCACGCCGATTATCGACTCACACCAAGGTGGCACGTGGCACAGCCCTGTGGGAAAGCCTCGTGGGAAAGCCTCGAGGGACAGCCTCGAGGGAAAGCCACAGATCCCTTATTCCACGTGACAGGAAGCTTGACACTACTGCTGCAGCTCGGGAGGAAAGCGCACGTGCATGCCCCCACTCGAGACGAGGCCTGACTCCCCTGGGGAGACTCAGAAGCACCCCAAGATCCATGGCAACACTGGAGAGGAATCCTCAGGTTCCGGCCCCGACTCCACACAAGGACTGAGGCCCCGGCATGGACGGGAGAGTAATTCCGAGAGGTCCCCAGCAACTCGCATGGGGACTGGCCTTTCCTGAGGCCACCAGAGCGGGTCCCTGAGGTCCCCGTCGTTACTCGAGAAGACCTGCCGCAACTCGAGAAAATCCAGGAGGTTCTCCCCTCCAGGCGAGTTGAGGCCCATTTACGCTGAGGCGTCTCGAGGCTGATCACACCTCACCTCTGGAACTTCGAAAGGGTCCTTCACACCCTTGGTGCAAATCAAGAAGTTCCCCGACATACCCGTCTCCACTCGAGAGGAATCACAAGGGTCCCGCCCACATCCAGAGGAGCCCCGTTTCCGCCTCGTAGCTCGAGATGAGGGATCCTTTCCCTGCTTCGACGGGAAAGAGTTCCCGGCGTTCCCGTCGCCTCTCAAGAGGAGGCCCTCTCAACAGGAACGTCGAGAGGAACTCCAGGGTCGTGCCACCATTCCAAGAGTCCCCCAGATGTCTCAGTCCATTCCAGAGGAACCTCTTTTCCCTTCACCGGCTCGTCTTTCACGCCGAGGTACGACTCACACCAAGGTGGCACGTGGCACAGCCCTGTGGGAAAGCCTCGTGGGAAAGCCTCGAGGGACAGCCTCGAGGGAAAGACACAGATCCCTTGATCCACGTGACAGGAAGCGTGACACTACTGCTGCAGCTCGGGAGGAAAGCGCACGGGCATGCCCCCACTCGAGTCGAGGCCTGACTCCCCTGGGGAGACTCAGAAGCACCCCAAGATCCATGGCAACACTGGAGAGGAATCCTCAGGTTCCGGCCCCGACTCCACACAAGGACTGAGGCCCCGGCATGGACGGGAGAGGAATCCCGAGAGGTCCCCTAGCAAGTCGCACGGGGACTGGCCTTTCCTGAGGCCACCAGAGCGGGTCCCTGAGGTCCTCGTCGTAACTCGAGAGGACCTGCCGCAACTCGAGAAAATCCAGGAGGTACTCCCCTCCAGGCGAGATGAGTCCCATTTCCACTGAGGCGTCTCGAGGCTGATCACACCTCACCTCTGGAACTTCGAAAGGGTCCTTCAAACCCTTGGTGCAAATCAAGAAGTTCGCCGACATACCCGTCTCCACTCGAGAGGAAACACGAGGGTCCCGCCCACATCCAGAGGAGCCCCGTTTCCGCCTCGTAGCTCGAGATGAGGGATCCTTTCCCTGCTTCGTCGGGAAAGAGTTCCCGGCGTTCCCGTCGCATCTCAAGAGGAGGCCCTCTCAACAGGAACGGCGAGAGGAACTCCAGGGTCGTGCCACCATTCCAAGAGTCCCCCAGATGTCTCAGTCCATTCCAGAGGAACCTCTTTTCCCTTCACCGGCTCGACTTTCACGCCAAGGATCGACTCACACCAAGGTGGCACGTGGCACAGCCCTGTGGGAAAGCCTCGTGGGAAAGCCTCGAGGGACAGCCTCGAGGGAAAGCCACAGATTCCTTCATCCACGTGACAGGAAGCGTGACACTACTGCTGCAGCTCGGGAGGAAAGCGCACGTGCATGCCCCCCTCGAGACGAGGCCTGACTCCCCTGGGGAGACTCAGAAGCACCGCAAGATCCATGGCAACACTGGAGAGTTATCCTCAGGTTCCAGCCCCGACTCCACACAAGGACTGAGGCCCCGGCATGGACGGGAGAGGAATCCCGAGAGGTCCCATAGCAACTAGCATGGGGACTGGCCTTTCCTGAGGCCACCAGAGCGGGTCCCTGAGGTCTCCGTCGTAACTCGAGAAGACCTGCCGCAACTCGAGAAAATCCAGGAGGTTCTCCCCTCCAGGCGAGATGAGGCCCCTTTCCGCTGAGGCGTCTCGAGGCTGATCACACCTCACCTCTGGAACTTCGAAAGGGTCCTTCACACCCTTGGTGCAAATCAAGAAGTTCCCTGACATACACGTCTCCACTCGAGAGGAAACACGAGGATCCCGACCACATCCAGTGGAGCCCCGTTTCCGCCTCGTAGCTGGAGATGAGGGATCCTTTCCCTGCTTCGTCGGGAAAGAATTCCCGGCGTTCCCGTCGCATCTCAAGAGGAGGCCCTCTCAACAGGAACGGCGAGAGGAATTCCAGGGTCGTGCCACCATTCCAAGAGTCCCCCAGATGTCTCAGTCCATACCAGAGGAAACTCTTTTCCCTACACCGGCTCGTCTTTCACGCCGAGGTACGACTCACACCAAGGTGGCACGTGGCACAGCCCTGTGAGAAAGCCTCGTGGGAAAGCCACAGATGCCTTGATCCACGTGACAGGAAGCGTGACACTACTGCTGCAGCTCGGGAGGAAAGCGCACGGGCATGCCCCCACTCGAGAAGAGGCCTGACTCCCCTGGGGAGACTCAGAAGCATCGCAAGATCCATGGCAACACTGGAGAGGAATCCTCAGGTTCCGGCCCCGACTCCACACAAGGACTGAGGCCCCGGCATGGACGGGAGAGGAATCCCGAGTGGTCCCCTAGCAACTCGCATGGGGACTGGCCTTTCCTGAGGCCACCAGAGCGGGTCCCTGAGGTCCCCGTCGTAACTCGAGAAGACCTGCCGCGACTCGAGAAAATCCAGGAGGTTCACCCCTCCAGGCGAGATGAGGCCCATTTCCGCTGAGGCGTCTCGAGGCTGATCACACCTCCCCTCTGGAACTTCGGAAGGGTCCTTCACACCCTTGGTGCTAATCAAGAAGTTCCCCGACATACCCGTCTCCACTCGAGAGGAAACACGAGGGTCCCGCCCACATCCAGAGGAGCCCCGTTTCCGCCTCATAGCTCGAGATGAGGGATCCTTTCCGTGCTTCGTCGGGAAAGAGTTCCCGGCGTTCCCGTCGCATCTCAAGAGGAGGCTCTCTCAACAGGAACGGCGAGAGGAACTCCAGGGTCGTGCCATCATTCCAAGAGTCCCCCAGATGTCTCAGTCCATACCAGAGTAACCTCTTTTCACTACACCGGCTCGTCTTTCACGCCGAGGATCGACTCACACCAAGGTGGCACGTGGCACAGCCCTGTGGGAAAGCCTCGTGGGAAAGCCTCGAGGGACAGCCTCGAGGGAAAGACACAGATCCCTTGATCCACGTGACAGGAAGCGTGACACTACTGCTGCAGTTCGGGAGGAAAGCGCACGGGCATGCCCCCACTCGAGTCGAGGCCTGACTCCCCTGGGGAGACTCAGAAGCACCCCAAGATCCATGGCAACAGTGGAGAGGAATCCTCAGGTTCTGGCCCCGACTCCACACAAGGACTGAGGCCACGGCATGGACGGGAGAGGAATCCTGAGAGGTCCCCTAGCAACTCGCATGGGTACTGGCCTATCCTGAGGCCACCAGAGCGGGTCCCTAAGGTCCCCGTCGTAACTCGAGAAGACCTGCCGCAACTCGAGAAAATCCAGGAGGTTCTCCCCTCCAGGCGAGATGAGGCCCATTTCCGCTGAGGCGTCTCCAGGCTGATCACACCTCCCCTCTGGTACTTCGAAAGGGTCCTTCACACCCTTGGTACAAATCAAGAAGTTCCCCGACATACCCGTCTCCACTCGAGAGGAATCACGAGGGTCCCGCCCACATCCAGAGGAGCCCCGTTTCCGCCTCGTAGCTGGAGATGAGGGATCCTTTCCCTGCTTCGTCGGGAAAGAGTTCCCGGCGTTCCCGTCGCATCTCAAGAGGAGGCCCTCTCAACAGGAACGGCGAGAGGAATTCCAGGGTCGTGCCACCATTCCAAGAGTCCCCCAGATGTCTCAGTCCATACCAGAGGAAACTCTTTTCCCTACACCGGCTCGTCTTTCACGCCGAGGTACGACTCACACCAAGGTGGCACGTGGCACAGCCCTGTGAGAAAGCCTCGTGGGAAAGCCACAGATGCCTTGATCCACGTGACAGGAAGCGTGACACTACTGCTGCAGCTCGGGAGGAAAGCGCACGTGCATGCCCCCACTCGGGATGAGGCCTGACTCCCCTGGGGAGACTCAGAACCACCGCAAGATCCATGGCAACACTGGAGAGGAATCCTCAGGTTCCGGCCCCGACTCCACACAAGGACTGAGGCCCCGGCACGGACGGGAGAGGAATCCCGAGAGGTCCCCTAGCAACTCGCATGGGGACTGGCCTTTCCTGAGGTCACCAGAGCGGGTCCCTGAGGTCCCCGTCGTAACTCGAGTAGACCTGCCGCAACTCGAGAAAATCCAGGAGGTTCCCCCCTCCAGGCGAGATGAGGCCCCTTTCCGCTGAGGCGTCTTGAGGCTGATAACACCTGCCCTCTGGAACTTCGAAAGGGTCTTTCACACCCTTGGTGCAAACCAAGAAGTTCCCTGATATACCCGTCTCCACTCGAGAGGAAACACGAGGGTCCCGCCCGCATCCAGAGGAGCCCCGTTTCCGCCTCGTAGCTCGAGATGAGGGATCCTTTCCCTGCTTCGTCGGGAAAGAGTTCCCGGCTTTCCCGTCACATCTCAAGAGGAGGCCCTCTCAACAGGAACGGCGAGAGGAACTCCAGGGTCGTGCCACCATTCCAAGAGTCCCCCAGATGTCTCAGTCCATTCCAGAGGAACCTCTTTTCCCTACACCGGCTCGTCTTTCACGCCGAGGTACGACTCACACGAAGGTGGCACGTGGCACAGCCCTGTGGGAAACCCTCGTGGGAAAGCCTCGAGGGACAGCCTCGAGGGAAAGACACAGATCCCTTGATCCACGTGACAGGAAGCGTGACACTACTGCTGCAGCTCGGGAGGAAAGCGCACGGGCATGCCCCCACTCGAGACGAGGCCTGACTCCCCTGGGGAGACTCAGAAGCACCCCAAGATCCATGGCAACACTGGAGAGGAATCCTCAGGTTCCGGCCCCGACTCCACACAAGGACTGAGGCCCCGGCATGGACGGGAGAGGAATCCCGAGTGGTCCCCTAGCAACTCGCATGGGGACTGGCCTTTCCTGAGGCCACCAGAGCGGGTCCCTGAGGTCCCCGTCGTAACTAGAGAAGACCTGCCGCAACTCGAGAAAATCCAGGAGGTTCTCCCCTCCAGGCGAGATGAGGCCCATTTCCGCTGAGGCGTCTCGAGGCTGATCACACCTCCCCTCTGGAACTTCGGAAGGGTCCTTCAAACCCTTCGTGCAAATCAAGAAGTTCGCCGACATACCCGTCTCCACTCGAGAGGAAACACGAGGGTTCCGCCCACATCCAGATCAGCCCCGTTTCCGCCTCGTAGCTCGAGATGAGGGATCCTTTCCCTGCTTCGTCGGGAAAGAGTTCCCGGCGTTCCCGTCGCATCTCAAGAGGAGGCCCTCTCAACAGGAACGGCGAGAGGAACTCCAGGGTCGTGCCACCATTCCAAGAGTCCCCCAGATGTCTCAGTCCATTCCAGAGGAACCTCTTTTCCCTTCACCGGCTCGACTTTCACGCCAAGGATCGACTCACACCAAGGTGGCACGTGGCACAGCCCTGTGGGAAAGCCTCGTGGGAAAGCCTCGAGGGACAGCCTCGAGGGAAAGCCACAGATCCCTTGATCCACGTGACAGGAAGCGTGACACTACTGCTGCAGCTCGGGAGGAAAGCGCACGTGCATGCCCCCCTCGAGACGAGGCCTGACTCCCCTGGGGAGACTCAGAAGCACCGCAAGATCCATGGCAACACTGGAGAGTTATCCTCAGGTTCCAGCCCCGACTGCACACAAGGACTGAGGCCCCGGCATGGACGGGAGAGGAATCCCGAGAGGTCCCATAGCAACTCGCATGGGGACTGGCCTTTCCTGAGGCCACCAGAGCGGGTCCCTGAGGTCCCCGTCGTAACTCGAGAAGACCTGCCGCAACTCGAGAAAATCCAGGAGGTTCTCCCCTCCAGGCGAGATGAGGCCCATTACCGCTGAGGCGTCTCGAGGCTGATCACACATCCCCTCTGGAACTTCGAAAGGGTTCTTCACACCCTTGGTGCAAATCAAGAAGTTCCCCGACATACCCGTCTCCACTCGAGAGGAATCACGGGGGTCCCGCCCACATCCAGAGGAGCCCCGTTTCCGCCTCGTAGCTCGAGATGAGGGATCCTTTCCCTGCTTCGTCGGGAAAGAGTTCCCGGCGTTCCCGTCGCATCTCAAGAGGAGGCCCTCTCAACAGGAATGGCGAGAGGAACTCCAGGGTCGTGCCACCATTCCACGAGTCCCCCAGATGTCTCAGTCCATTCCAGAGGAACCTCTTTTCCCTTCACAGGCTCGTCTTTCACGCCGAGGATCGACTCACACCAAGGTGGCACGTGGCACAGCCCTGTGGGAAAGCCTCGTGGGAAAGCCTCGAGGGACAGCCTCGAGGGAAAGCCACAGATCCCTTATTCCATGTGACAGGTAGCGTGACACTACTGCTGCAGCTCGGGAGGAAAGCGCACGTGCATGCCCCCACTCGAGACGAGGCCTGACTCCCCTGGGGAGACTCAGAAGCACCCCAAGATCCATGGCAACACTGGAGAGGAATCCTGAGGTTCCGGCCCCGACTCCAAACAAGGACTGAGGCCCCGGCATGGACGGGAGAGGAATTCCGAGAGGTCCCCAGCAACTCGCATGGGGACTGGCCTTTCCTGAGGCCACCAGAGCGGGTCCCTGAGGTCCCCGTCGTAACTCGAGAAGACCTGCCGCAACTCGAGAAAATCCAGGAGGTTCTCCCCTCCAGGCGAGATGAGGCCCATTTCCACTGAGGCCTCTCGAGGCTGATCACACCTTCCCTCTGGAACTTAGAAAGTGTCCTTCACACCCTTGGTGCAAATCAAGAAGTTCCCCGACATACACGTCTCCACTCGAGAGGAAACACGAGGGTCCCTACCACATCCAGAGGAGCCCCGTTTCCGCCTCGTAGCTCGAGATGAGGGATCCTTTCCCTGCTTCGTCGGGAAAGAGTTCCCGGCGTTCCCGTCGCCTCTCAAGAGGAGGCCCTCTCAACAGGAACGGCGAGAGGAACTCCAGGGTCGTGCCACCATTCCAAGAGTCCCCCAGATGTCTCAGTCCATTCCAGAGGAACCTCTTTTCCCTTCACCGGCTCGTCGTTCATGCCGAGGATCGACTCACAGCAAGGTGGCACGTGGCACAGCCCTGTGGGAAAGCCTCGTGGGAAAGCCTCGAGGGACAGCCTCGAGGGAAAGCCACAGATCCATTGATCCACGTGACAGGAAGCATGACACTACTGCTGCAGCTCAGGAGGAAAGCGCACGTACATGCCCCCACTCGAGACGAGGCCTGACTCCCCTGGGGAGACTCAGAAGCACCCCTAGATCCATGGCAACACTGGAGAGTAATCCTCAGGTTTCGGCCCCGACTCCACACAAGGACTGAGGCCCCGGCATGGACGGGAGAGGAATCCTGAGAGGTCCCCTAGCAACTCGCATGGGGACTGGCCTTTCCTGAGGCCACCAGAGCGGGTCCCTGAGGTCCCCGTCGTAACTCGAGAAGACCTGCCGCAACTCGAGAAAATCCAGGAGGTTCTCCCCTCCAGGCGAGATGAGGCCCCTTTCCGCTGAGGCGTCTCGAGGCTGATCACACCGCCCCTCTGGAACTTCGAAAGGGTCCTTCACACCCTTGGTGCAAATCAAGAAGTTCCCCGACATACCCGTCTCCAGTCGAGAGGAATCACGAGGGTCCCGCCCACATCCAGAGGAGCCCCGTTTCCGCCTTATAGCTCGAGATGAGGGATCCTTTCCGTGCTTCGTCGGGAAAGAGTTCCCGGCGTTCCCGTCGCATCTCAAGAGGAGGCTCTCTCAACAGGAACGGCGAGAGGAACTCCAGGTTCGTGCCATCATTCCAAGAGTCCCCCAGATGTCTCAGTCCATTCCAGAGGAACCTCTTTTCACTACACCGGCTCGTCTTTCACGCCGAGGATCGACTCACACCAAGGTGGCACGTGGCACAGCCCTGTGGCAAAGCCTCGTGGGAAAGCCTCGAGGGACATCCTCGAGGGAAAGCCACAGATCCCTTGATCCACGTGACAGGAAGCATGACACTACTGCTGCAGCTCGGGAGGAAAGCGCACGGGCATGCCCCCACTCGAGTCGAGGCCTGACTCCCCTCGGGAGACTCAGAAGCACCCCAAGATCCATGGCAACACTGGAGAGGAATCCTCAGGTTCTGGCCCCGATTCCACACAAGGACTGAGGCCACGGCATGGACGGGAGAGGAATCCTGAGAGGTCCCCTAGCAACTCGCACGGGGACTGGCCTATCATGAGGCCACCAGAGCGGGTCCCTGAGGTCCCTGTCGTAACTCGAGAAGACCTGCCGCAACTCGAGAAAATCCAGGAGGTTCTCCCCTCCAGGCGAGATGAGGCCCATTTCCGCTGAGGCGTCTCGAGGCTGATCACACCTCCCCTCTGGTACTTCGAAAGGGTCCTTCACACCCTTGGTGCAAATCAAGAAGTTCCCCGACATACCCGTCTCCACTCGAGAGGAATCACGAGGGTCCCGCCCACATCCAGAGGAGCCCCGTTTCCGCCTCGTAGCTCGAGATGAGGGATCCTTTCCCTGCTTCGTCGGGAAAGAGTTCCCGGCGTTCCCGTCGCATCTCAAGAGGAGGCCCTCTCAACAGGAACGGCGAGAGGAACTCCAGGGTCGTGCCACCATTCCAAGAGTCCCCCAGATGTCTCAGTCCATTCCAGAGGAACCTCTTTTCCCTTCACAGGCTCGTCTTTCACCCCGAGGATCGACTCACACCAAGGTGGCACGTGGCACAGCCCTGTGGGAAAGCCTCGTGGGAAAGCCTCGAGGGACAGCCTCGAGGTAAAGCCAGAGATCCCTTATTCCATGTGACAGGTAGCGTGACACTACTGCTGCAGCTCGGGAGGAAAGCGCACGGGCATGGCCCACTCGAGACGAGGCCTGACTCCACTGGGGAGACTCAGAAGCACCCCAAGATCCATGGCAACACTGGAGAGGAATCCTCAGGTTCCGTCCCCGACTCCACACAAGGACTGAGGCCCCGGCATGGACGGGAGAGGAATCCCGAGTGGTCCCCTAGCAACTCGCATGGGGACTGGCCTTTCCTGAGGCCACCAGAGCGGGTCCCTGAGGTCCCCGTCGTAACTCGAGAAGACCTGCCGCAACTCGAGAAAATCCAGGAGGTTCTCCCCTCCAGGCGAGATGAGGCCCATTTCCGCTGAGGCGTCTCGAGGCTGATCACACCTCCCCTCTGGAACTTCGAAAGGGTCCTTCACACCCTTGGTGCAAATGAAGAAGTTCCCCGACATACCCGTCTCCACTCGAGAGGAATCACGAGGGTCCCGCCCACATCCAGAGGAGCCCCGTTTCCGCCTCGTAGCTCGAGATGAGGGATCCTTTCCGTGCTTCGTCGGGAAAGAATTCCCGGCGTTCCCGTCGCATCTCAAGAGGAGGCCCTCTCAACAGGAACGGCGAGAGTAACTCCAGGGTCGTGCCATCATTCCAAGAGTCCCCCAGATGTCTCAGTCCATACCAGAGGAACCTCTTTTCACTACACCGGCTCGTCTTTCACGCCGAGGATCGACTCACACCAAGGTGGCACGTGGCACAGCCCTGTGGGAAAGCCTCGTGGGAAAGCCTCGAGGGACAGCCTCGAGGTAAAGCCACAGATCCCTTATTCCATGTGACAGGAAGCGTGACACTACTGCTGCAGCTCGGGAGGAAAGCGCACGTGCATGTCCCCACTCGAGACGAGGCCTGACTCCCCTGGGGAGACTCAGAAGCACCCCAAGATCCATGGCAACACTGGAGAGGAATCCTCAGGTTCCGGCCCCGACTCCAAACAAGGACTGAGGCCCCGGCATGGACGGGAGAGGAATTCCGAGAGGTCCCCAGCAACTCGCATGGGGACTGGCCTTTCCTGAGGCCACCAGAGCGGGTCCCTGAGGTCCCCGTCGTAACTCGAGAAGACCTGCCGCAACTCGAGAAAATCCAGGAGGTTCTCCCCTCCAGGCGAGATGAGGCCCATTTCCACTGAGGCCTCTCGAGGCTGATCACACCTCCCCTCTGGAACTTCGAAAGTGTCCTTCACACCCTTGGTGCAAATCAAGAAGTTCCCCGACATACACGTCTCCACTCGAGAGGAAACACGAGGGTCCCGACCACATCCAGAGGAGCCCCGTTTCCGCCTCGTAGCTCGAGATGAGGGATCCTTTCCCTGCTTCGTCGGGAAAGAGTTCCCGGCGTTCCCGTCGCCTCTCAAGAAGGGGCCCTCTCAACAGGAACGGCGAGAGGAACTCCAGGGTCGTGCCACCATTCCAAGAGTCCCCCAGATGTCTCAGTCCATTCCAGAGGAACCTCTTTTCCCTTCACCGGCTCGTCGTTCATGCCGAGGATCGACTCACAGCAAGGTGGCACGTGGCACAGCCCTGTGGGAAAGCCTCGTGGGAAAGCCTCGAGGGACAGCCTCGAGGGAAAGCCACAGATCCATTGATCCACGTGACAGGAAGCATGACACTACTGCTGCAGCTCAGGAGGAAAGCGCACGTACATGCCCCCACTCGAGACGAGGCCTGACTCCCCTGGGGAGACTCAGAAGCACCCCTAGATCCATGGCAACACTGGAGAGTAATCCTCAGGTTTCGGCCCCGACTCCACACAAGGACTGAGGCCCCGGCATGGACGGGAGAGGAATCCTGAGAGGTCCCCTAGCAACTCGCATGGGGACTGGCCTTTCCTGAGGCCACCAGAGCGGGTCCCTGAGGTCCCCGTCGTAACTCGAGAAGACCTGCCGCAACTCGAGAAAATCCAGGAGGTTCTCCCCTCCAGGCGAGATGAGGCCCCTTTCCGCTGAGGCGTCTCGAGGCTGATCACACCGCCCCTCTGGAACTTCGAAAGGGTCCTTCACACCCTTGGTGCAAATCAAGAAGTTCCCCGACATACCCGTCTCCAGTCGAGAGGAATCACGAGGGTCCCGCCCACATCCAGAGGAGCCCCGTTTCCGCCTTATAGCTCGAGATGAGGGATCCTTTCCGTGCTTCGTCGGGAAAGAGTTCCCGGCGTTCCCGTCGCATCTCAAGAGGAGGCTCTCTCAACAGGAACGGCGAGAGGAACTCCAGGTTCGTGCCATCATTCCAAGAGTCCCCCAGATGTCTCAGTCCATTCCAGAGGAACCTCTTTTCACTACACCGGCTCGTCTTTCACGCCGAGGATCGACTCACACCAAGGTGGCACGTGGCACAGCCCTGTGGGAAAGCCTCGTGGGAAAGCCTCGAGGGACAGCCTCGAGGGAAAGCCACAGATCCCTTGATCCACGTGACAGGAAGCATGACACTACTGCTGCAGCTCGGGAGGAAAGCGCACGGGCATGCCCCCACTCGAGTCGAGGCCTGACTCCCCTGGGGAGACTCAGAAGCACCCCAAGATCCATGGCAACACTGGAGAGGAATCCTCAGGTTCTGGCCCCGATTCCACACAAGGACTGAGGCCCCGGCATGGACGGGAGAGGAATCCTGAGATGTCCCATAGCAACTCGCACGGGGACTGGCCTATCATGAGGCCACCAGAGCGGGTCCCTGAGGTCCCCGTCGTAACTCGAGAAGACCTGCCGCAACTCGAGAAAATCCAGGAGGTTCTCCCCTCCAGGCGAGATGAGGCCCATTTCCGCTGAGGCGTCTCGAGGCTGATCACACCTCCCCTCTGGTACTTCGAAAGGGTCCTTCACACCCTTGGTGCAAATCAAGAAGTTCCCCGACATACCCGTCTCCACTCGAGAGGAATCACGAGGGTCCCGCCCACATCCAGAGGAGCCCCGTTTCCGCCTCGTAGCTCGAGATGAGGGATCCTTTCCCTGCTTCGTCGGGAAAGAGTTCCCGGCGTTCCCGTCGCATCTCAAGAGGAGGCCCTCTCAACAGGAACGGCGAGAGGAACTCCAGGGTCGTGCCACCATTCCACGAGTCCCCCAGATGTCTCAGTCCATTCCAGAGGAACCTCTTTTCCCTTCACAGGCTCGTCTTTCACCCCGAGGATCGACTCACACCAAGGTGGCACGTGGCACAGCCCTGTGGGAAAGCCTCGTGGGAAAGCCTCGAGGGACAGCCTCGAGGTAAAGCCAGAGATCCCTTATTCCATGTGACAGGTAGCGTGACACTACTGCTGCAGCTCGGGAGGAAAGCGCACGGGCATGGCCCACTCGAGACGAGGCCTGACTCCCCTGGGGAGACTCAGAAGCACCCCAAGATCCATGTCAACACTGGAGAGGAATCCTCAGGTTCCGTCCCCGACTCCACACAAGGACTGAGGCCCCGGCATGGACGGGAGAGGAATCCCGAGTGGTCCCCTAGCAACTCGCATGGGGACTGGCCTTTCCTGAGGCCACCAGAGCGGGTCCCTGAGGTCCCCGTCGTAACTCGAGAAGACCTGCCGCAACTCGAGAAAATCCAGGAGGTTCTCCCCTCCAGGCGAGATGAGGCCCATTTCCGCTGAGGCGTCTCGAGGCTGATCACACCTCCCCTCTGGAACTTCGAAAGGGTCCTTCACACCCTTGGTGCAAATGAAGAAGTTCCCCGACATACCCGTCTCCACTCGAGAGGAATCACGAGGGTCCCGCCCACATCCAGAGGAGCCCCGTTTCCGCCTCGTAGCTCGAGATGAGGGATCCTTTCCGTGCTTCGTCGGGAAAGAATTCCCGGCGTTCCCGTCGCATCTCAAGAGGAGGCCCTCTCAACAGGAACGGCGAGAGTAACTCCAGGGTCGTGCCATCATTCCAAGAGTCCCCCAGATGTCTCAGTCCACACCAGAGGAACCTCTTTTCACTACACCGGCTCGTCTTTCACGCCGAGGATCGACTCACACCAAGGTGGCACGTGGCACAGCCCTGTGGGAAAGCCTCGTGGGAAAGCCTCGAGGGACAGCCTCGAGGTAAAGCCACAGATCCCTTATTCCATGTGACAGGAAGCGTGACACTACTGCTGCAGCTCGGGAGGAAAGCGCACGTGCATGCCCCCACTCGAGACGAGGCCTGACTCCCCTGGGGAGACTCAGAAGCACCCCAAAATCCATGGCAACACTGGAGAGGAATCCTCAGGTTCCGGCCCCGACTCCAAACAAGGACTGAGGCCCCGGCATGGACGGCAGAGGAATTCCGAGAGGTCCCCAGCAACTCGCATGGGGACTGGCCTTTCCTGAGGCCACCAGAGCGGGTCCCTGAGGTCCCCGTCGTAACTCGAGAAGACCTGCCGCAACTCGAGAAAATCCAGGAGGTTCTCCCCTCCAGGCGAGATGAGGCCCATTTCCACTGAGGCCTCTCGAGGCTGATCACACCTCCCCTCTGGAACTTCGAAAGTGTCCTTCACACCCTTGGTGCAAATCAAGAAGTTCCACGACATACACGTCTCCACTCGAGAGGAATCACGAGGGTCCCGACCACATCCAGAGGAGCCCCGTTTCCGCCTCATAGCTCGAGATGAGGGATCCTTTCCCTGCTTCGTCGGGAAAGAGTTCCCAGCGTTCCCGTCGCATCTCAAGAGGAGGGCCTCTCAACAGGAACGGCGAGAGGAACTCCAGGGTCGTGCCACCATTCCAAGAGTCCCCCACATATCTCAGTCCATACCAGAGGAACCTCTTTTCCCTACACCGGCTTGTCTTTCACGCCGAGGTACGACTCACAACAAGGTGGCACGTGGCACAGCCCTGTGGGAAAGCCTCGTGGGAAAGCCTCGAGGGACAGCCTCGAGGGAAAACCACAGATCCCTTGATCCACGTGACAGGAAGCGTGACACTACTGCTGCAGCTCGGGAGGAAAGCGCACGGGCATGCCCCCACTCGAGACGAGGCCTGACTCCCCTGGGGAGACTCAGAAGCACCCCAAGATCCATGTCAACACTGGAGAGGAATCATCAGGTTTGGGCCCCGACTCCACACAAGGACTGAGGCCCCGGCATGGACGGGAGAGGAATCCTGAGAGGTTCCCTAGCAACTCGCATGGGGACTGGCCTTTCCTGAGGCCACCAGAGCGGGTCCCTGAGGTCCCCGTCGTAACTCGAGAAGACCTGCCGCAACTCGAGAAAATCCAGGAGGTTCTCCCCTCCAGGCGAGTTGAGGCCCATTTCCACTGAGGCGTCTTGAGGCTGATCACACCTCACATCTGGAACTTCGAAAGGGTCCTTCACACCCTTGGTGCAAATCAAGAAGTTCCCCAAAATACCCGTCTCCACTCGAGAGGAATCACAAGGGTCCCGCCCACATCCAGAGGAGCCCCGTTTCCGCCTCGTAGCTCGAGATGAGGGATCCTTTCCCTGCTTCGTCAGGAAAGAGTTCCCGGCGTTCCCGTCGCCTCTCAAGAGGAGGCCCTCTCAACAGGAACGGCGAGAGGAACTCCAGGGTCGTGCCACCAATCCAAGAGTCCCCCAGATGTCTCAGTCCATTCCAGAGGAACCTCTTTTCCATTCACCGGCTCGTCTTTCATGCCGAGGATCGACTCACACCAAGGTGGCACGTGGCACAGCCCTGTGGGAAAGCCTCGTGGGAAAGCCTCGAGGGACAGCCTCGAGGGAAAGCCACAGATCCCTTGATCCACGTGACAGGAAGCATGACAGTACTGCTGCAGCTCAGGAGGAAAGCGCACGTACATGTCCCCACTCGAGACGAGGCCTGACTCCCCTGGGGAGACTCAGAAGCACCCCTAGATCCATGGCAACACTGGAGAGGAATCCTCAGGTTTCGGCCCCGACTCCACACAAGGACTGAGGCCCCGGCATGGACGGTAGAGGAATCCCGAGAGGTCCCCTAGCAACTCGCATGGGGACTGGCCTTTCCTGAGGCCACCAGAGCGGGTCCCTGAGGTCCCCGTCGTAACTCGAGAAGACCTGCCGCAACTCGAAAAAATCCAGGAGGTTCTCCCCTCCAGGCGAGATGAGGCCCATTTCCGCTGAGGCGTCTCGAGGCTGATCACACATCACTTCTGGAACTTCGAAAGGGTCTTTCACACCCTTGGTGCAAATCAAGAAGTTCCCAGACATACCCGTCTCCACTCGAGAGGAATCACGAGGGTCCCGCCCACATCCAGAGGAGCGCCGTTTCCGCCTCTTAGCTCGAGATGAGGGATCCTTTCCGTGCTTCGTCGGGAAAGAATTCCCGGCGTTCCCGTCGCATCTCAAGAGGAGGCCCTCTCAACAGGAACGGCGAGAGTAATTCCAGGGTCGTGCCATCATTCCAAGAGTCCCCCAGATGTCTCAGTCCATTCCAGAGGAACCTCTTTTCACTACACCGGCTCGTCTTTCACGCCGAGGATCGACTCACACCAAGGTGGCACGTGGCACAGCCCTGTGGGAAAGCCTCGTGGGAAAGCCTCGAGGGACAGCCTCGAGGTAAAGCCAGAGATCCCTTATTCCATGTGACAGGTAGCGTGACACTACTGCTGCAGCTCGGGAGGAAAGCGCACGGGCATGGCCCACTCGAGACGAGGCCTGACTCCACTGGGGAGACTCAGAAGCACCCCAAGATCCATGGCAACACTGGAGAGGAATCCTCAGGTTCCGTCCCCGACTCCACACAAGGACTGAGGCCCCGGCATGGACGGGAGAGGAATCCCGAGTGGTCCCCTAGCAACTCGCATGGGGACTGGCCTTTCCTGAGGCCACCAGAGCGGGTCCCTGAGGTCCCCGTCGTAACTCGAGAAGACCTGCCGCAACTCGAGAAAATCCAGGAGGTTTTCCCCTCCAGGCGAGATGAGGCCCATTGCCGCTGAGGCGTCTCGAGGCTGATCACACCTCACCTCTGGAACTTCGAAAGGGTCCTTCACACCCTTGGTGCAAATCAAGAAGTTCCCCGACATACCCGTCTCCACTCGAGAGGAATCACGAGGGTCCCGACCACATCCAGAGGAGCCCCGTTTCCGCCTCCTAGCTCGAGATGAGGGATCCTTTCCCTGCTTCGTCGGGAAAGAGTTCCCGGCCTTCCCGTCGCATCTCAAGAGGAAGCCCTCTCAACAGGAACCGCCAGAGGAACTCCAGGGTCCTGCCACCATTCCAAGAGTCCCCCAGATGTCTCAGTCCATTCCAGAGGAACCTCTTTTCCCTTCACCGGCTCGTCTTTCACGCTGAGGAAAGACTCACACCAAGGTGGCACGTGGCACAGCCCTGGGGGAAAGCCTCTTCGGAAAGCCTCGAGGCAAAGCCGCAGATCCCTTGATCCCCGTGACAGGAAGCGTGACACTACTGCTGCAGCTCGGGAGGAAAGCGCACGTTCATACCCCAACTCGAGACGAGGCCTGACTCCCCTGGGGAGACTCCGAAGCACCCCAAGATCCATGGCAACACTGGAGAGGAATCCTCACGTTCCGGCCACGACTCCACAGAAGGACTGAGGCCCCGGCATGGACGGGAGAGGAATCCCGAGTTGGCCCCTAGCAACTCGCATGGGGACTGGCCTTTCCTGAGGCCACCAGAGCGGGTCCCTGAGGTCCCCGTCGTAACTCGAGAAGACCTGCCGCAACTCGAGAAAATCCAGGAGTTTCTCCCCTCCAGGCGAGATGAGGCCCATTTCCGCTGAGGCGTCTCGAGGCTGATCACACCTCACCTCTGGAACTTCGAAAGGGTCCTTCACACCCTTGGTGCAAATCAAGAAGTTCCCCGACATACCCGTCTCCACTCGAGAGGAAACACGTGGGTACCGCCCACATACAGAGGAGCCCCATTTCCGCCTCGTAGCTCGAGATGAGGGATCCTTTCCCTGCTTCGTCGGGAAAGAGTTCCCGGCGATCTCGTCGCATCTCAAGAGGAGGACCTCTCAAGAGGATCGACGAGAAGAACTCCAGGGTCGTGCCACCATTCCAGGAGTCCCCCAGATGTCTCAGTCCATTCCAGAGGAACCTCTTTTCCCTTCACCGCCTCGTCTTTCACGCCGAGGATCGACTCACACCAAGGTGGCACGTGGCACAGCCCTGTGGGAAAGCCTCGTGTGTAAACCTCGAGGGACAGCCTCGAGGGAAAGCCACAGATCCCTTGATCCACCTGACAGGAAGCGCGACACTACTGCTGCAGCTCGTGAGGAAAGCGCACGTGCATGCCCCCACTCGAGACGAGGCCTGATTCCCCTGGGGAGACTCAGAAGCACCCCAAGATCCATGGCAACACTGGAGAGGAATCCTCAGGTTCCGGCCCCGACTCCACACAAGGACTGAGGCCCCGTCATGGACGGGTGAGTAATCCCGAGAGGTCCCCTAGCAACTCGCATGGGGACTGGCCTTTCCTGAGGCCACCAGAGCGGGTCCCTGAGGTCCCCGTCGTAACTCGAGAAGACCTGCCGCAACTCGAGAAAATCCAGGAGGTTCCCCCCTCCAGGCGAGATGAGGCCCCTTTCCGCTGAGGCGTCTTGAGGCTGATAACACCTGCCCTCTGGAACTTCGAAAGTGTCTTTCACACCCTTGGTGCAAATCAAGAAGTTCCCTGATATACCCGTCTCCACTCGAGAGGAAACACGAGGGTCCCGCCCACATCCAGAGGAGCCCCGTTTCCGCCTCGTAGCTCGAGATGAGGGATCCTTTCCGTGCTTCGTCGGGAATGAGTTCCCGGCGTTCCCGTCACATCTCAAGAGGAGGCCCTCTCAACAGGAACGGCGAGAGGAACTCCAGGGTCGTGCCACCATTCCAAGAGTCCCCCAGATGTCTCAGTCCATTCCAGAGGAACCTCTTTTCCCTACACCGGCTCGTCTTTCACGCCGAGGTACGACTCACACCAAGGTGGCACGTGGCACAGCCCTGTGAGAAAGCCTCGTGGGAAAGCCTCGAGGGACAGCCTCGAGGGAAAGACACAGATCCCTTGATCCACGTGACAGGAAGCGTGACACTACTGCTGCAGCTCGGGAGGAAAGCGCACGGGCATGGCCCACTCGAGACGAGGCCTGACTCCACTGGGGAGACTCAGAAGCACCCCAAGATCCATGGCAACACTGGAGAGGAATCCTTAGGTTCCGTCCCCGACTCCACACAAGGACTGAGGCCCCGGCATGGACGGGAGAGGAATCCCGAGTGGTCCCCTAGCAACTCGCATGGGGACTGGCCTTTCCTGAGGCCACCAGAGCGGGTCCCTGAGGTCCCCGTCGTAACTCGAGAAGACCTGCCGCAACTCGAGAAAATCCAGGAGGTTCTCCCCTCCAGGCGAGATGAGGCCCATTTCCGCTGAGGCGTCTCGAGGCTGATCACACCTCCCCTCTGGAACTTCGGAAGGGTCCTTCACACCCTTGGTGCAAATGAAGAAGTTCCCCGACATACCCGTCTCCACTCGAGAGGAATCACGAGGGTCCCGACCACATCCAGAGGAGCCCCGTTTCCGCCTCATAGCTCGAGATGAGGGATCCTTTCCCTGCTTCGTCGGGAAAGAGTTCCCAGCGTTCCCGTCGCATCTCAAGAGGAGGGCCTCTCAACAGGAACGGCGAGAGGAACTCCAGGGTCGTGCCACCATTCCAAGAGTCCCCCACATATCTCAGTCCATACCAGAGGAACCTCTTTTCCCTACACCGGCTCGTCTTTCACGCCGAGGTACGACTCACACCAAGGTGGCACGTGGCACAGCCCTGTGGGAAAGCCTCGTGGGAAAGCCTCGAGGGACAGCCTCGAGGGAAAACCACAGATCCCTTGATCCACGTGACAGGAAGCGTGACACTACTGCTGCAGCTCGGGAGGAAAGCGCACGTGCATGCCCCCACTCGAGACGAGGCCTGACTCCCCTGGGGAGACTCAGAAGCACCCCAAGATCCATGTCAACACTGGAGAGGAATCCTCAGGTTCGGGCCCCGACTCCACACAAGGACTGAGGCCCCGGCATGGACGGGAGAGGAATCCTGAGAGGTCCCCTAGCAACTCGCATGGGGACTGGCCTTTCCTGAGGCCACCAGAGCGGGTCCCTGAGGTCCCCGTCGTAACTCGAGAAGACCTGCCGCAACTCGAGAAAATCCAGGAGGTTCTCCCCTCCAGGCGAGTTGAGGCCCATTTCCACTGAGGCGTCTTGAGGCTGATCACACCTCACCTCTGGAACTTCGAAAGGGTCCTTCACACCCTTGGTGCAAATCAAGAAGTTCCCCGAAATACCCGTCTCCACTCGAGAGGAATCACAAGGGTCCCGCCCACATCCAGAGGAGCCCCGTTTCCGCCTCGTAGCTCGAGATGAGGGATCCTTTCCCTGCTTCGTCAGGAAAGATTTCCCGACGTTCCCGTCGCCTCTCAAGAGGAGGCCCTCTCAACAGGAACGGCGAGAGGAACTCCAGGGTCGTGCCACCAATCCAAGAGTCCCCCAGATGTCTCAGTCCATTCCAGAGGAACCTCTTTTCCCTTCACCGGCTCGTCTTTCACGCCGAGGTACGACTCACACCAAGGTGGCACGTGGCACAGCCCTGTGGGAAATCCTCGAGGGACAGGCTCGAGGGAAAGTCACAGATCCCTTGATCCACGTGACAGGAAGCGTGACACTACTGCTGCAGCTCGGGAGGAAAGCGCACGTACATGCCCCCACTCGAGACGAGGCCTGACTCCCCTGGGGAGACTCAGAAGCACCCCTAGATCCATGGCAACACTGGAGAGGAATCCTCAGGTTTCGGCCCCGACTCCACACAAGGACTGAGGCCCCGGCATGGACGGGAGAGGAATCCCGAGAGGTCCCCTAGCAACTCGCATGGGGACTGGCCTTTCCTGAGGCCACCAGAGCGGGTCCCTGAGGTCCCCGTCGTAACTCGAGAAGACCTGCCGCAACTCGAGAAAATCCAGGAGGTTCTCCCCTCCAGGCGAGATGAGGCCCATTTCCGCTGAGGCGTCTCGAGGCTGATCACACATCACTTCTGGAACTTCGAAAGGGTCTTTCACACCCTTGGTGCAAATCAAGAAGTTCCCAGACATACCCGTCTCCACTGGAGAGGAATCACGAGGGTCCCGCCCACGTCCAGAGGAGCGCCGTTTCCGCCTCTTAGCTCGAGATGAGGGAATCTTTCCCTGCTTCGTCGGGAAAGAGTTCCCGGCCTTCCTGTCGCATCTCAAGAGGAGGCCCTCTCAACAGGAACGGCGAGAGGAACTCCAGGGTCGTGCCACCATTCCAAGAGTCCCCCAGATGTCTCAGTCCATACCAGAGGAACCTCTTTTCCTTTCACCGGCTCGTCTTTCACGCCGAGGATCGACTCACAGCAAGGTGGCACGTGGCACAGCCCTGTGGGAAAGCCTCGTGGGAAAGCCTCGAGGGACAGCCTCGAGGGAAACCCACAGATCCCTTGATCCACGTGACAGGAAGCGTGACACTACTGCTGCAGCTCGGGAGGAAAGCGCAAGGGCATGCCGCAACTCGAGACGAGGCCTGACTCCCCTGGGGAGACTCAGAAGCACCCCAAGATCCATGGCAACACTGGAGAGGAATTCTCAGGTTCCGACCCCGACTCCACACAGGGCTTTAGGCCACGGCATGGACGGGAGAGGAATCCCGAGATGGCTCCTAGCAACTCGCATGGGGACTGGCCTTTCCTGAGGCCACCAGAGCGGGTCCCTGAGGTCCCCGTCGTAACTCGAGAAGACCTGCGCAACTCGAGAAAATCCAGGAGGTTCTCCCCTCCAGGCGAGATGAGGCCCATTGCCGCTGAGGCGTCTCGAGGCTGATCACACCTCACCTCTGGAACTTCGAAAGGGTTCTTCACACCCTTGGTGCAAATCAAGAAGTTCCCCTACATACCCGTCTGCACTCGAGAGGAATCACGAGGGTCCCGCCCACATCCAGAGGAGCCCCGTTTGCGCCTCGTAGCTCGAGATGAGGGATCCTTTCCCTGCTTCGTCGGGAAAGAGTTCCCGGCGTTCCCGTCGCATCTCAAGAGGAGGCCCTCTCAACAGGAACGGCGAGAGGAACTCCAGGGTCGTGCCACCATTCCAAGAGTCCCCCAGATGTCTCAGTCCATTCCAGAGGAACCTCTTTTCCCTTCACCGGCTCGTCTTTCACGCCGAGGATCGACTCACACCAAGGTGGCACGTGGCACAGCCCTGTGGGAAAGCCTCGTGTGTAAGCCTCGAGGGACAGCCTCGAGGGAAAGCCACAGATCCCTTGATCCACGTGACAGGAAGCGCGACACTACTGCTGCAGCTCGTGAGGAAAGCGCACGTGCATGCCCCCACACGAGACGAGGCCTGATTCCCCTGGGGAGACTCAGAAGCACCCCAAGATCCATGGCAACACTGGAGAGGAATCCTCAGGTTCCGGCCCCGACTCCACACAAGGACTGAGGCCCCGTCATGGACGGGTGAGTAATCCCGAGAGGTCCCCTAGCAACTCGCATGGGGACTGGCCTTTCCTGAGGCCACCAGAGCGGGTCCCTGAGATCCCCGTGGTAACTCGAGAAGACCTGCCGCAACTCGAGAAAATCCAGGAGGTTCTCCCCTCCAGGCGAGATGAGGCCCATTTCCGCTGAGGCGTCTCGAGGCTGATCACACCTCACCTCTGGAACTTCGAAAGGGTCCTTCACACCCTTGGTGCAAATCAAGAAGTTCCCCGACATACCCGTCTCCACTCGAGAGGAAACACGAGGGTCCCGCCCACATACAGAGGAGCCCCATTTCCGCCTCGTAGCTCGAGATGAGGGATCCTTTCCCTGCTTCGTCGGGAAAGAGTTCCCGGCGATCTCGTCGCATCTCAAGAGGAGGACCTCTCAAGAGGATCGACGAGAGGAATTCCAGGGTCGTGCCACCATTCCAGGAGTCCCCCAGATGTCTCAGTCCATTCCAGAGGAACCTCTTTTCCCTTCACCGCCTCGTCTTTCACGCCGAGGATCGACTCACACCAAGGTGGCACGTGGCACAGCCCTGTGGGAAAGCCTCGTGGGAAAGCCTCGAGGGACAGCCTCGAGGGAAAGCCACCGATCCTTTGATCCACGTGACAGGAAGCGTGACACTACTGCTGCAGCTCGGGAGGAAAGCGCACGTGCATGCCCCCACTCGAGAAGAGGCCTGACTCCCCTGGGGAGACTCAGAAGCACCCCAAGATCCATGGCAACACTGGAGAGGAATCCTCAGGTTCCGGCCCCGACTCCACACAAGGACTGAGGCCCCGGCATGGACGGGAGAGGAATCCCGAGAGGTCCCCTAGCAACTCGCATGGGGAGTGGCCTTTCCTGAGGCCACAAAAGCGGGTCCCTGAGGTCCCCGTCGTATCCCAAGAAGACGTGCCGCAACTCGAGAAAATCCAGGAGGTTCTCCCCTCCAGGCGAGATGAGGCTCATTTCCGCTGAGGCGTCTCGAGGCTGATCACACCTCCCCTCTGGAACTTCGAAAGGGTCCTTCACACCCTTGGTGCATATCAAGAAGTTCCCCGACATACCCGTCTCCACTCGAGAGGAATCACGAGGGTCCCGCCCACATCCAGAGGAGCCCCGTTTCCGCCTCATAGCTCGAGATGAGGGATCCTTTCCCTGTTTCGTCGGGAAAGAGTTCCCGGCGTTCCCGTCGCATCTCAAGAGGAGGCCCTCTCAACAGGAACGGCGAGAGGAACTCCAGGGTCGTGCCACCATTCCAAGAGTCCCCCAGATGTCTCAGTCTATTCCAGAGGAAACTCTTTTCCCTTCACCGGCTCGTCTTTCACGCCGAGGATCGACTCACACCAAGTTGGCACGTGGCACAGCCCTGTGGGAAAGCCTCGTGGGAAAGCCTCGAGGGACAACCTCGAGGGAAAGCCACAGATCACTTGATCCACGTGACAGGAAGCGTGACACTACTGCTGCAGCTCGGGAGGAAAGCGCACGTGCATGCCCCCACTCGAGACGAGGCCTGACTCCACTGGGGAGACTCAGAAGCACCCCAAGATCCATGGCAACACTGGAGAGGAATCTTCAGGTTACAGCCCCGACTCCACACAAGGACTGAGGCCCCGGCATGGACGGGAGAGGAATCCCGAGAGGTCCCCAAGAAACTCGCATGGGGACTGGCCTTTCCTGAGGCCACCAGAGCGGGTCCCTGAGGTCCCCGTCGTAACTCGAGAAGACCTGCCGCAACTCGAGAAAATCCAGGAGGTTCTCCCCTCCAGGCGAGATGAGGCCCCTTTCCGCTGAGGCTTCTCGAGGCTGATCACACCTCCCCTCTGGAACTTCGAAAGGGTCCTTCACACCCTTGGTGCAAATCAAGAAGTTCCCCGACATACCCGTCTCCACTCGAGAGGAATCACGGGGGTCCCGCACACATCCAGAGGAGCCCCGTTTCCGCCTCGTAGCTCGAGGTGACGGAACCTTTCCCTGCTTCGTCGGGAAAGAATTCCCGGCGTTCCCGTCGCATCTCAAGAGGAGGCCCTCTCAACAGGAACGGCGAGAGGAACTCCAGGGTCGTGCCATCATTCCAAGAGTACCCTCGATGTCTCAGTCCATTCGAGAGGAACCTCTTTTCCCTTCACAGGCTCGTCTTTCACGCCGAAGATCGACTCACACCAAGGTGGCACTTGGCACAGCCCTGTGGGAAAGCCTCGTGGGAAAGCCTCGAGGGACAGCCTCGAGGGAAAGCCACAGATCCCTTGATCCACGTGACAGGAAGCTTGACCCTACTGCTGCAGCTAGGGAGGGAAGCGCACGTGCATGCCCCAACTCAAGGCGAGGCTTGACCCCCCTGGGGAGACACAGAGGCACCCCAAGGTCCATGTCAACACTGGAGAGGAATCCTCAGGTTCCGGCCCAGACTCCACACAAGGTCTTAGGCCCCGGCAACCCCGGGAGAGGAATCCCGAGATGGCTCCTAGCAACTCACATGGGGACTGGCCCTTCCTGAGGCCAGCAGAGCGGGTCCCTGAGGTCCCCGTCGTAACTCGAGAAGACCTGCCGCAACTCGAGAAAATCCAGGAGGTTCTCCCCTCCATGCGAGAGGAGGCCCATATCCGCAGAGGCTTCTCGGGGCTAATCACACCTCACCTCTGGAACGTCGAAAGGATCCTTCACACCCTGGGTGCAACTCAAGAAGTTCCCCGACATGCCCGTCTCCACTCGAGAGGAAACAGCAGGGTCCCGCCCACATCCAGAGGAGGCCCGTTTCCGCCTCGTAGCTCGAGGTGACGGATCCTTTCCCTGCTTCGTCGGGAAAGATTTCCCGGCATTCCCGTCGCATCTCAAGAGGAGGCCCACTCAACAGGAACGGCAAGAGGAACTCCAGGGTCGTGCCACCATTCCAAGATTCCCCCAGATGTCTCAGTCCATTCCAGAGGAACCTCTTTTCCCTTCACAGGCTCGTCTTTCACGCCGAGGATCGACTCACACCAAGGTGGCACGTGGCACAGCCCTGTGGGAAAGCCTCGTGGGAAAGCCTCGAGGGAAAGCCTCGTGGGAAACCACAGATGCCTTGATCCACGTGACAGGAAGCGTGACACTACTGCTGCAGCTCGGGAGGAAAGCGCACGGGCATGCCCCCACTCGAGACGAGGCCTGACTCCCCTGGGGAGACTCAGAAGCACCCCAAGATCCATGGCAACACTGGAGAGGAATCCTCAGGTTCCGGCCCCGACTCCACACAAGGACTGAGGCCCCGGCATGGACGGGAGAGGAATCCCGAGTGGTCCCCTAGCAACTCGCATGGGGACTGGCCTTTCCTGAGGCCACCAGAGCGGGTCCCTGAGGTCCCCGTCGTAACTCGAGAAGACCTGCCGCAACTCGAGAAAATCCAGGAGGTTCTCCCCTCCAGGCGAGATGAGGCCCATTTCCGCTGAGACGTCTCGAGGCTGATCACACCTCCCCTCTGGAACTTCGGAAGGGTCCTTCACACCCTTGGTGCTAATCAAGAAGTTCCCCGACATACCCGTCTCCCCTCGAGAGGAAACACGAGGGTCCCGCCCACATCCAGAGGATCCCCGTTTCCGCCTCGTAGCTCGAGATGAGGGATCCTTTCCGTGCTTCGTCGGGAAAGAGTTCCCGGCGTTCCCGTCGCATCTCAAGAGGAGGCCCTCTCAACAGGAACGGCGAGAGGAACTCCAGGGTCGTGCCACCATTCCAAGAGTCCCCCAGATGTCTCAGTCCATTCCAGAGGAACCTCTTTTCCCTACACCGGCTCGTCTTTCACGCCGAGGTACGACTCACACCAAGGTGGCACGTGGCACAGCCCTGTGGGAAAGCCTCGTGGGAAAGCCTCGAGGGACAGCCTCGAGGGAAAGCCACAGATCCCTTGATTCTCGTGACAGGAAGCGAGACACTACTGCTGCAGCTCGGGAGGAAAGCTCACGGGCATGCCCCCACTCGAGACGAGGCCTGACTCCCCTGGGGAGACTCAGAAGCACCCCAAGATCCATGGCAACACTGGAGAGGAATCCTCAGGTTCCGGCCCCGACTCCACACAAGGACTGAGGCCCCGGCATGGACGGGAGAGGAATCCCGAGTGGTCCCCTAGCAACTCGCATGGGGACTGGCCTTTCCTGAGGCCACCAGAGCGGGTCCCTGAGGTCCCCGTCGTAACTCGAGAAGACCTGCCGCAACTCGAGAAAATCCAGGAGGTTCTCCCCTCCAGGCGAGATGAGGCCCATTTCCGCTGAGGCGTCTCGAGGCTGATCACACCTCCCCTCTGGAACTTCGGATGTGTCCTTCACACCCTTGGTGCTAATCAAGAAGTTCCCCGACATACCCGTCTCCACTCGAGAGGAATCACGAGGGTCCCGCCCACATCCAGAGAAGCCCCGTTTCCGCCTCGTAGCTGGAGATGAGGGATCCTTTCCCTGCTTCGTCGGGAAAGAGTTCCCGGCGTTCCCGTCGCATCTCAAGAGGAGGCCATCTCAACAGGAACCGCGAGAGGAACTCCAGGGTCGTTCCACCATTCCACGAGTCCCCCAGATGTCTCAGTCCATTCCAGAGGAACCTCTTTTCCCTTCACAGGCTCGTCTTTCACGCCGATTATCGACTCACACCAAGGTGGCACGTGGCACAGCCCTGTGGGAAAGCCTCGTGGGAAAGCCTCGAGGGACAGCCTCGAGGGAAAGCCACAGATCCCTTATTCCACGTGACAGGAAGCTTGACACTACTGCTGCAGCTCGGGAGGAAAGCGCACGTGCATGCCCCCACTCGAGACGAGGCCTGACTCCCCTGGGGAGACTCAGAAGCACCCCAAGATCCATGGCAACACTGGAGAGGAATCCTCAGGTTCCGGCCCCGACTCCACACAAGGACTGAGGCCCCGGCATGGACGGGAGAGTAATTCCGAGAGGTCCCCAGCAACTCGCATGGGGACTGGCCTTTCCTGAGGCCACCAGAGCGGGTCCCTGAGGTCCCCGTCGTTACTCGAGAAGACCTGCCGCAACTCGAGAAAATCCAGGAGGTTCTCCCCTCCAGGCGAGTTGAGGCCCATTTACGCTGAGGCGTCTCGAGGCTGATCACACCTCACCTCTGGAACTTCGAAAGGGTCCTTCACACCCTTGGTGCAAATCAAGAAGTTCCCCGACATACCCGTCTCCACTCGAGAGGAATCACAAGGGTCCCGCCCACATCCAGAGGAGCCCCGTTTCCGCCTCGTAGCTCGAGATGAGGGATCCTTTCCCTGCTTCGACGGGAAAGAGTTCCCGGCGTTCCCGTCGCCTCTCAAGAGGAGGCCCTCTCAACAGGAACGTCGAGAGGAACTCCAGGGTCGTGCCACCATTCCAAGAGTCCCCCAGATGTCTCAGTCCATTCCAGAGGAACCTCTTTTCCCTTCACCGGCTCGTCTTTCACGCCGAGGTACGACTCACACCAAGGTGGCACGTGGCACAGCCCTGTGGGAAAGCCTCGTGGGAAAGCCTCGAGGGACAGCCTCGAGGGAAAGACACAGATCCCTTGATCCACGTGACAGGAAGCGTGACACTACGGCTGCAGCTCGGGAGGAAAGCGCACGGGCATGCCCCCACTCGAGTCGAGGCCTGACTCCCCTGGGGAGACTCAGAAGCACCCCAAGATCCATGGCAACACTGGAGAGGAATCCTCAGGTTCCGGCCCCGACTCCACACAAGGACTGAGGCCCCGGCATGGACGGGAGAGGAATCCCGAGAGGTCCCCTAGCAAGTCGCACGGGGACTGGCCTTTCCTGAGGCCACCAGAGCGGGTCCCTGAGGTCCTCGTCGTAACTCGAGAGGACCTGCCGCAACTCGAGAAAATCCAGGAGGTACTCCCCTCCAGGCGAGATGAGTCCCATTTCCACTGAGGCGTCTCGAGGCTGATCACACCTCACCTCTGGAACTTCGAAAGGGTCCTTCAAACCCTTGGTGCAAATCAAGAAGTTCGCCGACATACCCGTCTCCACTCGAGAGGAAACACGAGGGTCCCGCCCACATCCAGAGGAGCCCCGTTTCCGCCTCGTAGCTCGAGATGAGGGATCCTTTCCCTGCTTCGTCGGGAAAGAGTTCCCGGCGTTCCCGTCGCATCTCAAGAGGAGGCCCTCTCAACAGGAACGGCGAGAGGAACTCCAGGGTCGTGCCACCATTCCAAGAGTCCCCCAGATGTCTCAGTCCATTCCAGAGGAACCTCTTTTCCCTTCACCGGCTCGACTTTCACGCCAAGGATCGACTCACACCAAGGTGGCACGTGGCACAGCCCTGTGGGAAAGCCTCGTGGGAAAGCCTCGAGGGACAGCCTCGAGGGAAAGCCACAGATTCCTTCATCCACGTGACAGGAAGCGTGACACTACTGCTGCAGCTCGGGAGGAAAGCGCACGTGCATGCCCCCCTCGAGACGAGGCCTGACTCCCCTGGGGAGACTCAGAAGCACCGCAAGATCCATGGCAACACTGGAGAGTTATCCTCAGGTTCCAGCCCCGACTCCACACAAGGACTGAGGCCCCGGCATGGACGGGAGAGGAATCCCGAGAGGTCCCATAGCAACTAGCATGGGGACTGGCCTTTCCTGAGGCCACCAGAGCGGGTCCCTGAGGTCTCCGTCGTAACTCGAGAAGACCTGCCGCAACTCGAGAAAATCCAGGAGGTTCTCCCCTCCAGGCGAGATGAGGCCCCTTTCCGCTGAGGCGTCTCGAGGCTGATCACACCTCACCTCTGGAACTTCGAAAGGGTCCTTCACACCCTTGGTGCAAATCAAGAAGTTCCCTGACATACACGTCTCCACTCGAGAGGAAACACGAGGATCCCGACCACATCCAGTGGAGCCCCGTTTCCGCCTCGTAGCTGGAGATGAGGGATCCTTTCCCTGCTTCGTCGGGAAAGAATTCCCGGCGTTCCCGTCGCATCTCAAGAGGAGGCCCTCTCAACAGGAACGGCGAGAGGAATTCCAGGGTCGTGCCACCATTCCAAGAGTCCCCCAGATGTCTCAGTCCATACCAGAGGAAACTCTTTTCCCTACACCGGCTCGTCTTTCACGCCGAGGTACGACTCACACCAAGGTGGCACGTGGCACAGCCCTGTGAGAAAGCCTCGTGGGAAAGCCACAGATGCCTTGATCCACGTGACAGGAAACGTGACACTACTGCTGCAGCTCGGGAGGAAAGCGCACGTGCATGCCCCCACTCGGGATTAGGCCTGACTCCCCTGGGGAGACTCAGAAGCACCCCAAGATCCATGGCAACACTGGAGAGGAATCCTCAGGTTCCGGCCCCGACTCCACACAAGGACTGAGGCCCCGGCACGGACGGGAGAGGAATCCCGAGAGGTCCCCTAGAAACTCGCATGGGGACTGGCCTTTCCTGAGGCCACCAGAGCGGGTCCCTGTGGTCCCCGTCGTAACTCGAGAAGACCTGCCGCAACTCGAGAAAATCCAGGAGGTTCCCCCCTCCAGGCGAGATGAGGCCCCTTTCCGCTGAGGCGTCTTGAGGCTGATAACACCTGCCCTCTGGAACTTCGAAAGGGTCTTTCACACCCTTGGTGCAAATCAAGAAGTTCCCTGATATACCCGTCTCCACTCGAGAGGAAACACGAGGGTCCCGCCCACATCCAGAGGAGCCCCGTTTCCGCCTCGTAGCTCGAGATGAGGGATCCTTTCCCTGCTTCGTCGGGAAAGAGTTCCCGGCGTTCCCGTCACATCTCAAGAGGAGGCCCTCTCAACAGGAACGGCGAGAGGAACTCCAGGGTCGTGCCACCATTCCAAGAGTCCCCCAGATGTCTCAGTCCATTCCAGAGGAACCTCTTTTCGCTACACCGGCTCGTCTTTCACGCCGAGGTACGACTCACACCAAGGTGGCACGTGGCACAGCCCTGTGGGAAAGCCTCGTGGGAAAGCCTCGAGGGACAGCCTCGAGGGAAAGACACAGATCCCTTGATCCACGTGACAGGAAGCGTGACACTACTGCTGCAGCTCGGGAGGAAAGCGCACGGGCATGCCCCCACTCGAGAAGAGGCCTGACTCCCCTGGGGAGACTCAGAAGCATCGCAAGATCCATGGCAACACTGGAGAGGAATCCTCAGGTTCCGGCCCCGACTCCACACAAGGACTGAGGCCCCGGCATGGACGGGAGAGGAATCCCGAGTGGTCCCCTAGCAACTCGCATGGGGACTGGCCTTTCCTGAGGCCACCAGAGCGGGTCCCTGAGGTCCCCGTCGTAACTCGAGAAGACCTGCCGCGACTCGAGAAAATCCAGGAGGTTCACCCCTCCAGGCGAGATGAGGCCCATTTCCGCTGAGGCGTCTCGAGGCTGATCACACCTCCCCTCTGGAACTTCGGAAGGGTCCTTCACACCCTTGGTGCTAATCAAGAAGTTCCCCGACATACCCGTCTCCACTCGAGAGGAAACACGAGGGTCCCGCCCACATCCAGAGGAGCCCCGTTTCCGCCTCATAGCTCGAGATGAGGGATCCTTTCCGTGCTTCGTCGGGAAAGAGTTCCCGGCGTTCCCGTCGCATCTCAAGAGGAGGCTCTCTCAACAGGAACGGCGAGAGGAACTCCAGGGTCGTGCCATCATTCCAAGAGTCCCCCAGATGTCTCAGTCCATACCAGAGTAACCTCTTTTCACTACACCGGCTCGTCTTTCACGCCGAGGATCGACTCACACCAAGGTGGCACGTGGCACAGCCCTGTGGGAAAGCCTCGTGGGAAAGCCTCGAGGGACAGCCTCGAGGGAAAGACACAGATCCCTTGATCCACGTGACAGGAAGCGTGACACTACTGCTGCAGTTCGGGAGGAAAGCGCACGGGCATGCCCCCACTCGAGTCGAGGCCTGACTCCCCTGGGGAGACTCAGAAGCACCCCAAGATCCATGGCAACACTGGAGAGGAATCCTCAGGTTCTGGCCCCGACTCCACACAAGGACTGAGGCCACGGCATGGACGGGAGAGGAATCCTGAGAGGTCCCCTAGCAACTCGCATGGGTACTGGCCTATCCTGAGGCCACCAGAGCGGGTCCCTAAGGTCCCCGTCGTAACTCGAGAAGACCTGCCGCAACTCGAGAAAATCCAGGAGGTTCTCCCCTCCAGGCGAGATGAGGCCCATTTCCGCTGAGGCGTCTCCAGGCTGATCACACCTCCCCTCTGGTACTTCGAAAGGGTCCTTCACACCCTTGGTACAAATCAAGAAGTTCCCCGACATACCCGTCTCCACTCGAGAGGAATCACGAGGGTCCCGCCCACATCCAGAGGAGCCCCGTTTCCGCCTCGTAGCTGGAGATGAGGGATCCTTTCCCTGCTTCGTCGGGAAAGAGTTCCCGGCGTTCCCGTCGCATCTCAAGAGGAGGCCCTCTCAACAGGAACGGCGAGAGGAATTCCAGGGTCGTGCCACCATTCCAAGAGTCCCCCAGATGTCTCAGTCCATACCAGAGGAAACTCTTTTCCCTACACCGGCTCGTCTTTCACGCCGAGGTACGACTCACACCAAGGTGGCACGTGGCACAGCCCTGTGAGAAAGCCTCGTGGGAAAGCCACAGATGCCTTGATCCACGTGACAGGAAGCGTGACACTACTGCTGCAGCTCGGGAGGAAAGCGCACGTGCATGCCCCCACTCGGGATGAGGCCTGACTCCCCTGGGGAGACTCAGAACCACCGCAAGATCCATGGCAACACTGGAGAGGAATCCTCAGGTTCCGGCCCCGACTCCACACAAGGACTGAGGCCCCGGCACGGACGGGAGAGGAATCCCGAGAGGTCCCCTAGCAACTCGCATGGGGACTGGCCTTTCCTGAGGTCACCAGAGCGGGTCCCTGAGGTCCCCGTCGTAACTCGAGTAGACCTGCCGCAACTCGAGAAAATCCAGGAGGTTCCCCCCTCCAGGCGAGATGAGGCCCCTTTCCGCTGAGGCGTCTTGAGGCTGATAACACCTGCCCTCTGGAACTTCGAAAGGGTCTTTCACACCCTTGGTGCAAATCAAGAAGTTCCCTGATATACCCGTCTCCACTCGAGAGGAAACACGAGGGTCCCGCCCGCATCCAGAGGAGCCCCGTTTCCGCCTCGTAGCTCGAGATGAGGGATCCTTTCCCTGCTTCGTCGGGAAAGAGTTCCCGGCTTTCCCGTCACATCTCAAGAGGAGGCCCTCTCAACAGGAACGGCGAGAGGAACTCCAGGGTCGTGCCACCATTCCAAGAGTCCCCCAGATGTCTCAGTCCATTCCAGAGGAACCTCTTTTCCCTACACCGGCTCGTCTTTCACGCCGAGGTACGACTCACACGAAGGTGGCACGTGGCACAGCCCTGTGGGAAACCCTCGTGGGAAAGCCTCGAGGGACAGCCTCGAGGGAAAGACACAGATCCCTTGATCCACGTGACAGGAAGCGTGACACTACTGCTGCAGCTCGGGAGGAAAGCGCACGGGCATGCCCCCACTCGAGACGAGGCCTGACTCCCCTGGGGAGACTCAGAAGCACCCCAAGATCCATGGCAACACTGGAGAGGAATCCTCAGGTTCCGGCCCCGACTCCACACAAGGACTGAGGCCCCGGCATGGACGGGAGAGGAATCCCGAGTGGTCCCCTAGCAACTCGCATGGGGACTGGCCTTTCCTGAGGCCACCAGAGCGGGTCCCTGAGGTCCCCGTCGTAACTAGAGAAGACCTGCCGCAACTCGAGAAAATCCAGGAGGTTCTCCCCTCCAGGCGAGATGAGGCCCATTTCCGCTGAGGCGTCTCGAGGCTGATCACACCTCCCCTCTGGAACTTCGGAAGGGTCCTTCAAACCCTTCGTGCAAATCAAGAAGTTCGCCGACATACCCGTCTCCACTCGAGAGGAAACACGAGGGTTCCGCCCACATCCAGATCAGCCCCGTTTCCGCCTCGTAGCTCGAGATGAGGGATCCTTTCCCTGCTTCGTCGGGAAAGAGTTCCCGGCGTTCCCGTCGCATCTCAAGAGGAGGCCCTCTCAACAGGAACGGCGAGAGGAACTCCAGGGTCGTGCCACCATTCCAAGAGTCCCCCAGATGTCTCAGTCCATTCCAGAGGAACCTCTTTTCCCTTCACCGGCTCGACTTTCACGCCAAGGATCGACTCACACCAAGGTGGCACGTGGCACAGCCCTGTGGGAAAGCCTCGTGGGAAAGCCTCGAGGGACAGCCTCGAGGGAAAGCCACAGATCCCTTGATCCACGTGACAGGAAGCGTGACACTACTGCTGCAGCTCGGGAGGAAAGCGCACGTGCATGCCCCCCTCGAGACGAGGCCTGACTCCCCTGGGGAGACTCAGAAGCACCGCAAGATCCATGGCAACACTGGAGAGTTATCCTCAGGTTCCAGCCCCGACTGCACACAAGGACTGAGGCCCCGGCATGGACGGGAGAGGAATCCCGAGAGGTCCCATAGCAACTCGCATGGGGACTGGCCTTTCCTGAGGCCACCAGAGCGGGTCCCTGAGGTCCCCGTCGTAACTCGAGAAGACCTGCCGCAACTCGAGAAAATCCAGGAGGTTCTCCCCTCCAGGCGAGATGAGGCCCATTACCGCTGAGGCGTCTCGAGGCTGATCACACATCCCCTCTGGAACTTCGAAAGGGTTCTTCACACCCTTGGTGCAAATCAAGAAGTTCCCCGACATACCCGTCTCCACTCGAGAGGAATCACGGGGGTCCCGCCCACATCCAGAGGAGCCCCGTTTCCGCCTCGTAGCTCGAGATGAGGGATCCTTTCCCTGCTTCGTCGGGAAAGAGTTCCCGGCGTTCCCGTCGCATCTCAAGAGGAGGCCCTCTCAACAGGAATGGCGAGAGGAACTCCAGGGTCGTGCCACCATTCCACGAGTCCCCCAGATGTCTCAGTCCATTCCAGAGGAACCTCTTTTCCCTTCACAGGCTCGTCTTTCACGCCGAGGATCGACTCACACCAAGGTGGCACGTGGCACAGCCCTGTGGGAAAGCCTCGTGGGAAAGCCTCGAGGGACAGCCTCGAGGGAAAGCCACAGATCCCTTATTCCATGTGACAGGTAGCGTGACACTACTGCTGCAGCTCGGGAGGAAAGCGCACGTGCATGCCCCCACTCGAGACGAGGCCTGACTCCCCTGGGGAGACTCAGAAGCACCCCAAGATCCATGGCAACACTGGAGAGGAATCCTGAGGTTCCGGCCCCGACTCCAAACAAGGACTGAGGCCCCGGCATGGACGGGAGAGGAATTCCGAGAGGTCCCCAGCAACTCGCATGGGGACTGGCCTTTCCTGAGGCCACCAGAGCGGGTCCCTGAGGTCCCCGTCGTAACTCGAGAAGACCTGCCGCAACTCGAGAAAATCCAGGAGGTTCTCCCCTCCAGGCGAGATGAGGCCCATTTCCACTGAGGCCTCTCGAGGCTGATCACACCTTCCCTCTGGAACTTAGAAAGTGTCCTTCACACCCTTGGTGCAAATCAAGAAGTTCCCCGACATACACGTCTCCACTCGAGAGGAAACACGAGGGTCCCTACCACATCCAGAGGAGCCCCGTTTCCGCCTCGTAGCTCGAGATGAGGGATCCTTTCCCTGCTTCGTCGGGAAAGAGTTCCCGGCGTTCCCGTCGCCTCTCAAGAGGAGGCCCTCTCAACAGGAACGGCGAGAGGAACTCCAGGGTCGTGCCACCATTCCAAGAGTCCCCCAGATGTCTCAGTCCATTCCAGAGGAACCTCTTTTCCCTTCACCGGCTCGTCGTTCATGCCGAGGATCGACTCACAGCAAGGTGGCACGTGGCACAGCCCTGTGGGAAAGCCTCGTGGGAAAGCCTCGAGGGACAGCCTCGAGGGAAAGCCACAGATCCATTGATCCACGTGACAGGAAGCATGACACTACTGCTGCAGCTCAGGAGGAAAGCGCACGTACATGCCCCCACTCGAGACGAGGCCTGACTCCCCTGGGGAGACTCAGAAGCACCCCTAGATCCATGGCAACACTGGAGAGTAATCCTCAGGTTTCGGCCCCGACTCCACACAAGGACTGAGGCCCCGGCATGGACGGGAGAGGAATCCTGAGAGGTCCCCTAGCAACTCGCATGGGGACTGGCCTTTCCTGAGGCCACCAGAGCGGGTCCCTGAGGTCCCCGTCGTAACTCGAGAAGACCTGCCGCAACTCGAGAAAATCCAGGAGGTTCTCCCCTCCAGGCGAGATGAGGCCCCTTTCCGCTGAGGCGTCTCGAGGCTGATCACACCGCCCCTCTGGAACTTCGAAAGGGTCCTTCACACCCTTGGTGCAAATCAAGAAGTTCCCCGACATACCCGTCTCCAGTCGAGAGGAATCACGAGGGTCCCGCCCACATCCAGAGGAGCCCCGTTTCCGCCTTATAGCTCGAGATGAGGGATCCTTTCCGTGCTTCGTCGGGAAAGAGTTCCCGGCGTTCCCGTCGCATCTCAAGAGGAGGCTCTCTCAACAGGAACGGCGAGAGGAACTCCAGGTTCGTGCCATCATTCCAAGAGTCCCCCAGATGTCTCAGTCCATTCCAGAGGAACCTCTTTTCACTACACCGGCTCGTCTTTCACGCCGAGGATCGACTCACACCAAGGTGGCACGTGGCACAGCCCTGTGGCAAAGCCTCGTGGGAAAGCCTCGAGGGACATCCTCGAGGGAAAGCCACAGATCCCTTGATCCACGTGACAGGAAGCATGACACTACTGCTGCAGCTCGGGAGGAAAGCGCACGGGCATGCCCCCACTCGAGTCGAGGCCTGACTCCCCTCGGGAGACTCAGAAGCACCCCAAGATCCATGGCAACACTGGAGAGGAATCCTCAGGTTCTGGCCCCGATTCCACACAAGGACTGAGGCCACGGCATGGACGGGAGAGGAATCCTGAGAGGTCCCCTAGCAACTCGCACGGGGACTGGCCTATCATGAGGCCACCAGAGCGGGTCCCTGAGGTCCCTGTCGTAACTCGAGAAGACCTGCCGCAACTCGAGAAAATCCAGGAGGTTCTCCCCTCCAGGCGAGATGAGGCCCATTTCCGCTGAGGCGTCTCGAGGCTGATCACACCTCCCCTCTGGTACTTCGAAAGGGTCCTTCACACCCTTGGTGCAAATCAAGAAGTTCCCCGACATACCCGTCTCCACTCGAGAGGAATCACGAGGGTCCCGCCCACATCCAGAGGAGCCCCGTTTCCGCCTCGTAGCTCGAGATGAGGGATCCTTTCCCTGCTTCGTCGGGAAAGAGTTCCCGGCGTTCCCGTCGCATCTCAAGAGGAAGCCCTCTCAACAGGAACGGCGAGAGGAACTCCAGGGTCGTGCCACCATTCCAAGAGTCCCCCAGATGTCTCAGTCCATTCCAGAGGAACCTCTTTTCCCTTCACAGGCTCGTCTTTCACCCCGAGGATCGACTCACACCAAGGTGGCACGTGGCACAGCCCTGTGGGAAAGCCTCGTGGGAAAGCCTCGAGGGACAGCCTCGAGGTAAAGCCAGAGATCCCTTATTCCATGTGACAGGTAGCGTGACACTACTGCTGCAGCTCGGGAGGAAAGCGCACGGGCATGGCCCACTCGAGACGAGGCCTGACTCCACTGGGGAGACTCAGAAGCACCCCAAGATCCATGGCAACACTGGAGAGGAATCCTCAGGTTCCGTCCCCGACTCCACACAAGGACTGAGGCCCCGGCATGGACGGGAGAGGAATCCCGAGTGGTCCCCTAGCAACTCGCATGGGGACTGGCCTTTCCTGAGGCCACCAGAGCGGGTCCCTGAGGTCCCCGTCGTAACTCGAGAAGACCTGCCGCAACTCGAGAAAATCCAGGAGGTTCTCCCCTCCAGGCGAGATGAGGCCCATTTCCGCTGAGGCGTCTCGAGGCTGATCACACCTCCCCTCTGGAACTTCGAAAGGGTCCTTCACACCCTTGGTGCAAATGAAGAAGTTCCCCGACATACCCGTCTCCACTCGAGAGGAATCACGAGGGTCCCGCCCACATCCAGAGGAGCCCCGTTTCCGCCTCGTAGCTCGAGATGAGGGATCCTTTCCGTGCTTCGTCGGGAAAGAATTCCCGGCGTTCCCGTCGCATCTCAAGAGGAGGCCCTCTCAACAGGAACGGCGAGAGTAACTCCAGGGTCGTGCCATCATTCCAAGAGTCCCCCAGATGTCTCAGTCCATACCAGAGGAACCTCTTTTCACTACACCGGCTCGTCTTTCACGCCGAGGATCGACTCACACCAAGGTGGCACGTGGCACAGCCCTGTGGGAAAGCCTCGTGGGAAAGCCTCGAGGGACAGCCTCGAGGTAAAGCCACAGATCCCTTATTCCATGTGACAGGAAGCGTGACACTACTGCTGCAGCTCGGGAGGAAAGCGCACGTGCATGCCCCCACTCGAGACGAGGCCTGACTCCCCTGGGGAGACTCAGAAGCACCCCAAGATCCATGGCAACACTGGAGAGGAATCCTCAGGTTCCGGCCCCGACTCCAAACAAGGACTGAGGCCCCGGCATGGACGGGAGAGGAATTCCGAGAGGTCCCCAGCAACTCGCATGGGGACTGGCCTTTCCTGAGGCCACCAGAGCGGGTCCCTGAGGTCCCCGTCGTAACTCGAGAAGACCTGCCGCAACTCGAGAAAATCCAGGAGGTTCTCCCCTCCAGGCGAGATGAGGCCCATTTCCACTGAGGCCTCTCGAGGCTGATCACACCTCCCCTCTGGAACTTCGAAAGTGTCCTTCACACCCTTGGTGCAAATCAAGAAGTTCCCCGACATACACGTCTCCACTCGAGAGGAAACACGAGGGTCCCGACCACATCCAGAGGAGCCCCGTTTCCGCCTCGTAGCTCGAGATGAGGGATCCTTTCCCTGCTTCGTCGGGAAAGAGTTCCCGGCGTTCCCGTCGCCTCTCAAGAAGGGGCCCTCTCAACAGGAACGGCGAGAGGAACTCCAGGGTCGTGCCACCATTCCAAGAGTCCCCCAGATGTCTCAGTCCATTCCAGAGGAACCTCTTTTCCCTTCACCGGCTCGTCGTTCATGCCGAGGATCGACTCACAGCAAGGTGGCACGTGGCACAGCCCTGTGGGAAAGCCTCGTGGGAAAGCCTCGAGGGACAGCCTCGAGGGAAAGCCACAGATCCATTGATCCACGTGACAGGAAGCATGACACTACTGCTGCAGCTCAGGAGGAAAGCGCACGTACATGCCCCCACTCGAGACGAGGCCTGACTCCCCTGGGGAGACTCAGAAGCACCCCTAGATCCATGGCAACACTGGAGAGTAATCCTCAGGTTTCGGCCCCGACTCCACACAAGGACTGAGGCCCCGGCATGGACGGGAGAGGAATCCTGAGAGGTCCCCTAGCAACTCGCATGGGGACTGGCCTTTCCTGAGGCCACCAGAGCGGGTCCCTGAGGTCCCCGTCGTAACTCGAGAAGACCTGCCGCAACTCGAGAAAATCCAGGAGGTTCTCCCCTCCAGGCGAGATGAGGCCCCTTTCCGCTGAGGCGTCTCGAGGCTGATCACACCGCCCCTCTGGAACTTCGAAAGGGTCCTTCACACCCTTGGTGCAAATCAAGAAGTTCCCCGACATACCCGTCTCCAGTCGAGAGGAATCACGAGGGTCCCGCCCACATCCAGAGGAGCCCCGTTTCCGCCTTATAGCTCGAGATGAGGGATCCTTTCCGTGCTTCGTCGGGAAAGAGTTCCCGGCGTTCCCGTCGCATCTCAAGAGGAGGCTCTCTCAACAGGAACGGCGAGAGGAACTCCAGGTTCGTGCCATCATTCCAAGAGTCCCCCAGATGTCTCAGTCCATTCCAGAGGAACCTCTTTTCACTACACCGGCTCGTCTTTCACGCCGAGGATCGACTCACACCAAGGTGGCACGTGGCACAGCCCTGTGGGAAAGCCTCGTGGGAAAGCCTCGAGGGACAGCCTCGAGGGAAAGCCACAGATCCCTTGATCCACGTGACAGGAAGCATGACACTACTGCTGCAGCTCGGGAGGAAAGCGCACGGGCATGCCCCCACTCGAGTCGAGGCCTGACTCCCCTGGGGAGACTCAGAAGCACCCCAAGATCCATGGCAACACTGGAGAGGAATCCTCAGGTTCTGGCCCCGATTCCACACAAGGACTGAGGCCCCGGCATGGACGGGAGAGGAATCCTGAGATGTCCCCTAGCAACTCGCACGGGGACTGGCCTATCATGAGGCCACCAGAGCGGGTCCCTGAGGTCCCCGTCGTAACTCGAGAAGACCTGCCGCAACTCGAGAAAATCCAGGAGGTTCTCCCCTCCAGGCGAGATGAGGCCCATTTCCGCTGAGGCGTCTCGAGGCTGATCACACCTCCCCTCTGGTACTTCGAAAGGGTCCTTCACACCCTTGGTGCAAATCAAGAAGTTCCCCGACATACCCGTCTCCACTCGAGAGGAATCACGAGGGTCCCGCCCACATCCAGAGGAGCCCCGTTTCCGCCTCGTAGCTCGAGATGAGGGATCCTTTCCCTGCTTCGTCGGGAAAGAGTTCCCGGCGTTCCCGTCGCATCTCAAGAGGAGGCCCTCTCAACAGGAACGGCGAGAGGAACTCCAGGGTCGTGCCACCATTCCACGAGTCCCCCAGATGTCTCAGTCCATTCCAGAGGAACCTCTTTTCCCTTCACAGGCTCGTCTTTCACCCCGAGGATCGACTCACACCAAGGTGGCACGTGGCACAGCCCTGTGGGAAAGCCTCGTGGGAAAGCCTCGAGGGACAGCCTCGAGGTAAAGCCAGAGATCCCTTATTCCATGTGACAGGTAGCGTGACACTACTGCTGCAGCTCGGGAGGAAAGCGCACGGGCATGGCCCACTCGAGACGAGGCCTGACTCCCCTGGGGAGACTCAGAAGCACCCCAAGATCCATGTCAACACTGGAGAGGAATCCTCAGGTTCCGTCCCCGACTCCACACAAGGACTGAGGCCCCGGCATGGACGGGAGAGGAATCCCGAGTGGTCCCCTAGCAACTCGCATGGGGACTGGCCTTTCCTGAGGCCACCAGAGCGGGTCCCTGAGGTCCCCGTCGTAACTCGAGAAGACCTGCCGCAACTCGAGAAAATCCAGGAGGTTCTCCCCTCCAGGCGAGATGAGGCCCATTTCCGCTGAGGCGTCTCGAGGCTGATCACACCTCCCCTCTGGAACTTCGAAAGGGTCCTTCACACCCTTGGTGCAAATGAAGAAGTTCCCCGACATACCCGTCTCCACTCGAGAGGAATCACGAGGGTCCCGCCCACATCCAGAGGAGCCCCGTTTCCGCCTCGTAGCTCGAGATGAGGGATCCTTTCCGTGCTTCGTCGGGAAAGAATTCCCGGCGTTCCCGTCGCATCTCAAGAGGAGGCCCTCTCAACAGGAACGGCGAGAGTAACTCCAGGGTCGTGCCATCATTCCAAGAGTCCCCCAGATGTCTCAGTCCACACCAGAGGAACCTCTTTTCACTACACCGGCTCGTCTTTCACGCCGAGGATCGACTCACACCAAGGTGGCACGTGGCACAGCCCTGTGGGAAAGCCTCGTGGGAAAGCCTCGAGGGACAGCCTCGAGGTAAAGCCACAGATCCCTTATTCCATGTGACAGGAAGCGTGACACTACTGCTGCAGCTCGGGAGGAAAGCGCACGTGCATGCCCCCACTCGAGACGAGGCCTGACTCCCCTGGGGAGACTCAGAAGCACCCCAAAATCCATGGCAACACTGGAGAGGAATCCTCAGGTTCCGGCCCCGACTCCAAACAAGGACTGAGGCCCCGGCATGGACGGCAGAGGAATTCCGAGAGGTCCCCAGCAACTCGCATGGGGACTGGCCTTTCCTGAGGCCACCAGAGCGGGTCCCTGAGGTCCCCGTCGTAACTCGAGAAGACCTGCCGCAACTCGAGAAAATCCAGGAGGTTCTCCCCTCCAGGCGAGATGAGGCCCATTTCCACTGAGGCCTCTCGAGGCTGATCACACCTCCCCTCTGGAACTTCGAAAGTGTCCTTCACACCCTTGGTGCAAATCAAGAAGTTCCACGACATACACGTCTCCACTCGAGAGGAATCACGAGGGTCCCGACCACATCCAGAGGAGCCCCGTTTCCGCCTCATAGCTCGAGATGAGGGATCCTTTCCCTGCTTCGTCGGGAAAGAGTTCCCAGCGTTCCCGTCGCATCTCAAGAGGAGGGCCTCTCAACAGGAACGGCGAGAGGAACTCCAGGGTCGTGCCACCATTCCAAGAGTCCCCCACATATCTCAGTCCATACCAGAGGAACCTCTTTTCCCTACACCGGCTTGTCTTTCACGCCGAGGTACGACTCACAACAAGGTGGCACGTGGCACAGCCCTGTGGGAAAGCCTCGTGGGAAAGCCTCGAGGGACAGCCTCGAGGGAAAACCACAGATCCCTTGATCCACGTGACAGGAAGCGTGACACTACTGCTGCAGCTCGGGAGGAAAGCGCACGGGCATGCCCCCACTCGAGACGAGGCCTGACTCCCCTGGGGAGACTCAGAAGCACCCCAAGATCCATGTCAACACTGGAGAGGAATCATCAGGTTTGGGCCCCGACTCCACACAAGGACTGAGGCCCCGGCATGGACGGGAGAGGAATCCTGAGAGGTTCCCTAGCAACTCGCATGGGGACTGGCCTTTCCTGAGGCCACCAGAGCGGGTCCCTGAGGTCCCCGTCGTAACTCGAGAAGACCTGCCGCAACTCGAGAAAATCCAGGAGGTTCTCCCCTCCAGGCGAGTTGAGGCCCATTTCCACTGAGGCGTCTTGAGGCTGATCACACCTCACATCTGGAACTTCGAAAGGGTCCTTCACACCCTTGGTGCAAATCAAGAAGTTCCCCAAAATACCCGTCTCCACTCGAGAGGAATCACAAGGGTCCCGCCCACATCCAGAGGAGCCCCGTTTCCGCCTCGTAGCTCGAGATGAGGGATCCTTTCCCTGCTTCGTCAGGAAAGAGTTCCCGGCGTTCCCGTCGCCTCTCAAGAGGAGGCCCTCTCAACAGGAACGGCGAGAGGAACTCCAGGGTCGTGCCACCAATCCAAGAGTCCCCCAGATGTCTCAGTCCATTCCAGAGGAACCTCTTTTCCATTCACCGGCTCGTCTTTCATGCCGAGGATCGACTCACACCAAGGTGGCACGTGGCACAGCCCTGTGGGAAAGCCTCGTGGGAAAGCCTCGAGGGACAGCCTCGAGGGAAAGCCACAGATCCCTTGATCCACGTGACAGGAAGCATGACAGTACTGCTGCAGCTCAGGAGGAAAGCGCACGTACATGTCCCCACTCGAGACGAGGCCTGACTCCCCTGGGGAGACTCAGAAGCACCCCTAGATCCATGGCAACACTGGAGAGGAATCCTCAGGTTTCGGCCCCGACTCCACACAAGGACTGAGGCCCCGGCATGGACGGTAGAGGAATCCCGAGAGGTCCCCTAGCAACTCGCATGGGGACTGGCCTTTCCTGAGGCCACCAGAGCGGGTCCCTGAGGTCCCCGTCGTAACTCGAGAAGACCTGCCGCAACTCGAAAAAATCCAGGAGGTTCTCCCCTCCAGGCGAGATGAGGCCCATTTCCGCTGAGGCGTCTCGAGGCTGATCACACATCACTTCTGGAACTTCGAAAGGGTCTTTCACACCCTTGGTGCAAATCAAGAAGTTCCCAGACATACCCGTCTCCACTCGAGAGGAATCACGAGGGTCCCGCCCACATCCAGAGGAGCGCCGTTTCCGCCTCTTAGCTCGAGATGAGGGATCCTTTCCGTGCTTCGTCGGGAAAGAATTCCCGGCGTTCCCGTCGCATCTCAAGAGGAGGCCCTCTCAACAGGAACGGCGAGAGTAATTCCAGGGTCGTGCCATCATTCCAAGAGTCCCCCAGATGTCTCAGTCCATTCCAGAGGAACCTCTTTTCACTACACCGGCTCGTCTTTCACGCCGAGGATCGACTCACACCAAGGTGGCACGTGGCACAGCCCTGTGGGAAAGCCTCGTGGGAAAGCCTCGAGGGACAGCCTCGAGGTAAAGCCAGAGATCCCTTATTCCATGTGACAGGTAGCGTGACACTACTGCTGCAGCTCGGGAGGAAAGCGCACGGGCATGGCCCACTCGAGACGAGGCCTGACTCCACTGGGGAGACTCAGAAGCACCCCAAGATCCATGGCAACACTGGAGAGGAATCCTCAGGTTCCGTCCCCGACTCCACACAAGGACTGAGGCCCCGGCATGGACGGGAGAGGAATCCCGAGTGGTCCCCTAGCAACTCGCATGGGGACTGGCCTTTCCTGAGGCCACCAGAGCGGGTCCCTGAGGTCCCCGTCGTAACTCGAGAAGACCTGCCGCAACTCGAGAAAATCCAGGAGGTTTTCCCCTCCAGGCGAGATGAGGCCCATTGCCGCTGAGGCGTCTCGAGGCTGATCACACCTCACCTCTGGAACTTCGAAAGGGTCCTTCACACCCTTGGTGCAAATCAAGAAGTTCCCCGACATACCCGTCTCCACTCGAGAGGAATCACGAGGGTCCCGACCACATCCAGAGGAGCCCCGTTTCCGCCTCCTAGCTCGAGATGAGGGATCCTTTCCCTGCTTCGTCGGGAAAGAGTTCCCGGCCTTCCCGTCGCATCTCAAGAGGAAGCCCTCTCAACAGGAACCGCCAGAGGAACTCCAGGGTCCTGCCACCATTCCAAGAGTCCCCCAGATGTCTCAGTCCATTCCAGAGGAACCTCTTTTCCCTTCACCGGCTCGTCTTTCACGCTGAGGAAAGACTCACACCAAGGTGGCACGTGGCACAGCCCTGGGGGAAAGCCTCTTCGGAAAGCCTCGAGGCAAAGCCGCAGATCCCTTGATCCCCGTGACAGGAAGCGTGACACTACTGCTGCAGCTCGGGAGGAAAGCGCACGTTCATACCCCAACTCGAGACGAGGCCTGACTCCCCTGGGGAGACTCCGAAGCACCCCAAGATCCATGGCAACACTGGAGAGGAATCCTCACGTTCCGGCCACGACTCCACAGAAGGACTGAGGCCCCGGCATGGACGGGAGAGGAATCCCGAGTTGGCCCCTAGCAACTCGCATGGGGACTGGCCTTTCCTGAGGCCACCAGAGCGGGTCCCTGAGGTCCCCGTGGTAACTCGAGAAGACCTGCCAGAACTCGAGAAAATCCAGGAGGTTCTCCCCTCCAGGCGTGATGAGACCCATTTCCGCTGAGGCTTCTCGAGGCTGATCACACCTCACCTCTGGAACTTCGAAAGGGTCCTTCACACCATTGGTGCAAATCAAGAAGTTCCCCGACATACCCGTCTCCACTCGAGAGGAAACACGATGGTCCCGCCCACATCCAGAGGAGCCCCGTTTCCGCCTCGTAGCTCGAGTTGAGGGATCCTTTCCCTGCTTCGTCGGGAAAGAGTTCCCGGCTTTCCCGTCGCATCTCAAGAGGAGGCCCTCTGAACAGGAAAGGCGCGAGGAACTCCAGGGTCGTGCCACCATTCCAAGAGTCCCCCAGATGTCTCAGTCCATTCCAGAGGAACCTCTTTTCCCTTCACTGGCTTGTCTTTCAGGCCGAGGATCGACTCACACCAAGGTGGCACGTGGCACAGCCCTGTGGGAAAGCCTCGTGGGAAAGCCTCGAGGGACAGCCTCGAGGGAAAGCCACAGATACCTTGATCCACGTGACAGGAAGCGTGACACTACTGCTGCAGCTCGGGAGGAAAGCGCACGTGCATGTCCCCACTCGAGACGAGGCCTGACTCCCCTGGAGAGACTCAGAAGCACCCCAAGATCCATGGCAACACTGGAGAGGAATCCTCAGGTTCCGGCCCCGACTCCACACAAGGTCTTAGGCCCCGGCATGGACGGGAGAGGAAACACGAGATGGCCCCCAGCAACTCGCATGGGGACTGGCCTCTCCTGAGGCCACCAGAGCGGGTCCCTGAGGTCCCCGTCGTAACTCGAGAAGACCTGCCGCAACTCGAGAAAATCCAGGAGTTTCTCCCCTCCAGGCGAGATGAGGCCCATTTCCGCTGAGGCGTCTCGAGGCTGATCACACCTCACCTCTGGAACTTCGAAAGGGTCCTTCACACCCTTGGTGCAAATCAAGAAGTTCCCCGACATACCCGTCTCCACTCGAGAGGAAACACGTGGGTACCGCCCACATACAGAGGAGCCCCATTTCCGCCTCGTAGCTCGAGATGAGGGATCCTTTCCCTGCTTCGTCGGGAAAGAGTTCCCGGCGATCTCGTCGCATCTCAAGAGGAGGACCTCTCAAGAGGATCGACGAGAAGAACTCCAGGGTCGTGCCACCATTCCAGGAGTCCCCCAGATGTCTCAGTCCATTCCAGAGGAACCTCTTTTCCCTTCACCGCCTCGTCTTTCACGCCGAGGATCGACTCACACCAAGGTGGCACGTGGCACAGCCCTGTGGGAAAGCCTCGTGTGTAAACCTCGAGGGACAGCCTCGAGGGAAAGCCACAGATCCCTTGATCCACGTGACAGGAAGCGCGACACTACTGCTGCAGCTCGTGAGGAAAGCGCACGTGCATGCCCCCACTCGAGACGAGGCCTGATTCCCCTGGGGAGACTCAGAAGCACCCCAAGATCCATGGCAACACTGGAGAGGAATCCTCAGGTTCCGGCCCCGACTCCACACAAGGACTGAGGCCCCGTCATGGACGGGTGAGTAATCCCGAGAGGTCCCCTAGCAACTCGCATGGGGACTGGCCTTTCCTGAGGCCACCAGAGCGGGTCCCTGAGGTCCCCGTCGTAACTCGAGAAGACCTGCCGCAACTCGAGAAAATCCAGGAGGTTCCCCCCTCCAGGCGAGATGAGGCCCCTTTCCGCTGAGGCGTCTTGAGGCTGATAACACCTGCCCTCTGGAACTTCGAAAGTGTCTTTCACACCCTTGGTGCAAATCAAGAAGTTCCCTGATATACCCGTCTCCACTCGAGAGGAAACACGAGGGTCCCGCCCACATCCAGAGGAGCCCCGTTTCCGCCTCGTAGCTCGAGATGAGGGATCCTTTCCGTGCTTCGTCGGGAATGAGTTCCCGGCGTTCCCGTCACATCTCAAGAGGAGGCCCTCTCAACAGGAACGGCGAGAGGAACTCCAGGGTCGTGCCACCATTCCAAGAGTCCCCCAGATGTCTCAGTCCATTCCAGAGGAACCTCTTTTCCCTACACCGGCTCGTCTTTCACGCCGAGGTACGACTCACACCAAGGTGGCACGTGGCACAGCCCTGTGAGAAAGCCTCGTGGGAAAGCCTCGAGGGACAGCCTCGAGGGAAAGACACAGATCCCTTGATCCACGTGACAGGAAGCGTGACACTACTGCTGCAGCTCGGGAGGAAAGCGCACGGGCATGGCCCACTCGAGACGAGGCCTGACTCCACTGGGGAGACTCAGAAGCACCCCAAGATCCATGGCAACACTGGAGAGGAATCCTTAGGTTCCGGCCCCGACTCCACACAAGGACTGAGGCCCCGGCATGGACGGGAGAGGAATCCCGAGTGGTCCCCTAGCAACTCGCATGGGGACTGGCCTTTCCTGAGGCCACCAGAGCGGGTCCCTGAGGTCCCCGTCGTAACTCGAGAAGACCTGCCGCAACTCGAGAAAATCCAGGAGGTTCTCCCCTCCAGGCGAGATGAGGCCCATTTCCGCTGAGGCGTCTCGAGGCTGATCACACCTCCCCTCTGGAACTTCGGAAGGGTCCTTCACACCCTTGGTGCAAATGAAGAAGTTCCCCGACATACCCGTCTCCACTCGAGAGGAATCACGAGGGTCCCGACCACATCCAGAGGAGCCCCGTTTCCGCCTCATAGCTCGAGATGAGGGATCCTTTCCCTGCTTCGTCGGGAAAGAGTTCCCAGCGTTCCCGTCGCATCTCAAGAGGAGGGCCTCTCAACAGGAACGGCGAGAGGAACTCCAGGGTCGTGCCACCATTCCAAGAGTCCCCCACATATCTCAGTCCATACCAGAGGAACCTCTTTTCCCTACACCGGCTCGTCTTTCACGCCGAGGTACGACTCACACCAAGGTGGCACGTGGCACAGCCCTGTGGGAAAGCCTCGTGGGAAAGCCTCGAGGGACAGCCTCGAGGGAAAACCACAGATCCCTTGATCCACGTGACAGGAAGCGTGACACTACTGCTGCAGCTCGGGAGGAAAGCGCACGTGCATGCCCCCACTCGAGACGAGGCCTGACTCCCCTGGGGAGACTCAGAAGCACCCCAAGATCCATGTCAACACTGGAGAGGAATCCTCAGGTTCGGGCCCCGACTCCACACAAGGACTGAGGCCCCGGCATGGACGGGAGAGGAATCCTGAGAGGTCCCCTAGCAACTCGCATGGGGACTGGCCTTTCCTGAGGCCACCAGAGCGGGTCCCTGAGGTCCCCGTCGTAACTCGAGAAGACCTGCCGCAACTCGAGAAAATCCAGGAGGTTCTCCCCTCCAGGCGAGTTGAGGCCCATTTCCACTGAGGCGTCTTGAGGCTGATCACACCTCACCTCTGGAACTTCGAAAGGGTCCTTCACACCCTTGGTGCAAATCAAGAAGTTCCCCGAAATACCCGTCTCCACTCGAGAGGAATCACAAGGGTCCCGCCCACATCCAGAGGAGCCCCGTTTCCGCCTCGTAGCTCGAGATGAGGGATCCTTTCCCTGCTTCGTCAGGAAAGATTTCCCGACGTTCCCGTCGCCTCTCAAGAGGAGGCCCTCTCAACAGGAACGGCGAGAGGAACTCCAGGGTCGTGCCACCAATCCAAGAGTCCCCCAGATGTCTCAGTCCATTCCAGAGGAACCTCTTTTCCCTTCACCGGCTCGTCTTTCATGCCGAGGATCGACTCACACCAAGGTGGCACGTGGCACAGCCCTGTGGGAAAGCCTCGTGGGAAAGCCTCGAGGGACAGCCTCGAGGGAAAGCCACAGATCCCTTGATCCACGTGACAGGAAGCATGACACTACTGCTGCAGCTCAGGAGGAAAGCGCACGTACATGTCCCCACTCGAGACGAGGCCTGACTCCCCTGGGGAGACTCAGAAGCACCCCTAGATCCATGGCAACACTGGAGAGGAATCCTCAGGTTTCGGCCCCGACTCCACACAAGGACTGAGGCCCCGGCATGGACGGTAGAGGAATCCCGAGAGGTCCCCTAGCAACTAGCATGGGGACTGGCCTTTCCTGAGGCCACCAGAGCGGGTCCCTGAGGTCCCCGTCGTAACTCGAGAAGACCTGCCGCAACTCGAGAAAATCCAGGAGGTTCTCCCCTCCAGGCGAGATGAGGCCCATTTCCGCTGAGGGGTCTCGAGGCTGATTACACATCACTTCTGGAACTTCGAAAGGGTCCTTCACACCCTTGGTGCAAATCCAGAAGTTCCCAGACATACCCGTCTCCACTCGAGAGGAATCACGAGGGTCCCGCCCACATCCAGAGGAGCCCCGTTTCTGCCTCGTAGCTCGAGATGAGGGAATCTTTCCCTGCTTCGTCGGGAAACAGTTCCCGGCCTTCCCGTCGCATCTCAAGAGGAGGCCCTCTCAACAGGAACGGCGAGAGGAACTCCAGGGTCGTGCCACCATTCCAAGAGACCCCAGATGTCTCAGTCCATTCCAGAGGAAACTCTTTTCCCTACACCGGCTCGTCTTTCACGCCGAGGTACGACTCACACCAAGGTGGCACGTGGCACAGCCCTGTGGGAAATCCTCGAGGGACAGGCTCGAGGGAAAGTCACAGATCCCTTGATCCACGTGACAGGAAGCGTGACACTACTGCTGCAGCTCGGGAGGAAAGCGCACGTACATGCCCCCACTCGAGACGAGGCCTGACTCCCCTGGGGAGACTCAGAAGCACCCCTAGATCCATGGCAACACTGGAGAGGAATCCTCAGGTTTCGGCCCCGACTCCACACAAGGACTGAGGCCCCGGCATGGACGGGAGAGGAATCCCGAGAGGTCCCCTAGCAACTCGCATGGGGACTGGCCTTTCCTGAGGCCACCAGAGCGGGTCCCTGAGGTCCCCGTCGTAACTCGAGAAGACCTGCCGCAACTCGAGAAAATCCAGGAGGTTCTCCCCTCCAGGCGAGATGAGGCCCATTTCCGCTGAGGCGTCTCGAGGCTGATCACACATCACTTCTGGAACTTCGAAAGGGTCTTTCACACCCTTGGTGCAAATCAAGAAGTTCCCAGACATACCCGTCTCCACTGGAGAGGAATCACGAGGGTCCCGCCCACGTCCAGAGGAGCGCCGTTTCCGCCTCTTAGCTCGAGATGAGGGAATCTTTCCCTGCTTCGTCGGGAAAGAGTTCCCGGCCTTCCTGTCGCATCTCAAGAGGAGGCCCTCTCAACAGGAACGGCGAGAGGAACTCCAGGGTCGTGCCACCATTCCAAGAGTCCCCCAGATGTCTCAGTCCATACCAGAGGAACCTCTTTTCCTTTCACCGGCTCGTCTTTCACGCCGAGGATCGACTCACAGCAAGGTGGCACGTGGCACAGCCCTGTGGGAAAGCCTCGTGGGAAAGCCTCGAGGGACAGCCTCGAGGGAAACCCACAGATCCCTTGATCCACGTGACAGGAAGCGTGACACTACTGCTGCAGCTCGGGAGGAAAGCGCAAGGGCATGCCGCAACTCGAGACGAGGCCTGACTCCCCTGGGGAGACTCAGAAGCACCCCAAGATCCATGGCAACACTGGAGAGGAATTCTCAGGTTCCGACCCCGACTCCACACAGGGCTTTAGGCCACGGCATGGACGGGAGAGGAATCCCGAGATGGCTCCTAGCAACTCGCATGGGGACTGGCCTTTCCTGAGGCCACCAGAGCGGGTCCCTGAGGTCCCCGTCGTAACTCGAGAAGACCTGCGCAACTCGAGAAAATCCAGGAGGTTCTCCCCTCCAGGCGAGATGAGGCCCATTGCCGCTGAGGCGTCTCGAGGCTGATCACACCTCACCTCTGGAACTTCGAAAGGGTTCTTCACACCCTTGGTGCAAATCAAGAAGTTCCCCTACATACCCGTCTGCACTCGAGAGGAATCACGAGGGTCCCGCCCACATCCAGAGGAGCCCCGTTTGCGCCTCGTAGCTCGAGATGAGGGATCCTTTCCCTGCTTCGTCGGGAAAGAGTTCCCGGCGTTCCCGTCGCATCTCAAGAGGAGGCCCTCTCAACAGGAACGGCGAGAGGAACTCCAGGGTCGTGCCACCATTCCAAGAGTCCCCCAGATGTCTCAGTCCATTCCAGAGGAACCTCTTTTCCCTTCACCGGCTCGTCTTTCACGCCGAGGATCGACTCACACCAAGGTGGCACGTGGCACAGCCCTGTGGGAAAGCCTCGTGTGTAAGCCTCGAGGGACAGCCTCGAGGGAAAGCCACAGATCCCTTGATCCACGTGACAGGAAGCGCGACACTACTGCTGCAGCTCGTGAGGAAAGCGCACGTGCATGCCCCCACACGAGACGAGGCCTGATTCCCCTGGGGAGACTCAGAAGCACCCCAAGATCCATGGCAACACTGGAGAGGAATCCTCAGGTTCCGGCCCCGACTCCACACAAGGACTGAGGCCCCGTCATGGACGGGTGAGTAATCCCGAGAGGTCCCCTAGCAACTCGCATGGGGACTGGCCTTTCCTGAGGCCACCAGAGCGGGTCCCTGAGATCCCCGTGGTAACTCGAGAAGACCTGCCGCAACTCGAGAAAATCCAGGAGGTTCTCCCCTCCAGGCGAGATGAGGCCCATTTCCGCTGAGGCGTCTCGAGGCTGATCACACCTCACCTCTGGAACTTCGAAAGGGTCCTTCACACCCTTGGTGCAAATCAAGAAGTTCCCCGACATACCCGTCTCCACTCGAGAGGAAACACGAGGGTCCCGCCCACATACAGAGGAGCCCCATTTCCGCCTCGTAGCTCGAGATGAGGGATCCTTTCCCTGCTTCGTCGGGAAAGAGTTCCCGGCGATCTCGTCGCATCTCAAGAGGAGGACCTCTCAAGAGGATCGACGAGAGGAATTCCAGGGTCGTGCCACCATTCCAGGAGTCCCCCAGATGTCTCAGTCCATTCCAGAGGAACCTCTTTTCCCTTCACCGCCTCGTCTTTCACGCCGAGGATCGACTCACACCAAGGTGGCACGTGGCACAGCCCTGGGGGAAAGCCTCTTCGGAAAGCCTCGAGGCAAAGCCGCAGATCCCTTTATCCCCGTGACAGGAAGCGTGACACTACTGCTGCAGCTCGGGAGGAAAGCGCACGTTCATACCCCAACTCGAGACGAGGCCTGACTCCCCTGGGGAGACTCCGAAGCACCCCAAGATCCATGGCAACACTGGAGAGGAATCCTCACGTTCCGGCCACCACTCCACAGAAGGACTGAGGCCCCGGCATGGACTGGAGAGGAATCCCGAGTTGGCCCCTAGCAACTCGCATGGGGACTGGCCTTTCCTGAGGCCACCAGAGCGGGTCCCTGAGGTCCCCGTGGTAACTCGAGAAGACCTGCCAGAACTCGAGAAAATCCAGGAGGTTCTCCCCTCCAGGGGTGATGAGACCCATTTCCGCTGAGGCTTCTCGAAGCTGATCACACCTCACCTCTGGAACTTCGAAAGGGTCCTTCACACCGTTGGTGCAAATCAAGAAGTTCCCCGACATACCCGTCTCCACTCGAGAGGAAACACGATGGTCCCGCCCACATCCAGAGGAGCCCCGTTTCCGCCTCGTAGCTCGAGTTGAGGGATCCTTTCCCTGCTTCGTCGGGAAAGAGTTCCCGGCGTTCCCGTCGCATCTCAAGAGGAGGCCCTCTCAACAGGAAAGGCGCGAGGAACTCCAGGGTCGTGCCACCATTCCAAGAGTCCCCCAGATGTCTCAGTCCATTCCAGAGGAACCTCTTTTCCCTTCACTGGCTTGTCTTTCAGGCCGAGGATCGACTCACACCAAGGTGGCACGTGGCACAGCCCTGTGGGAAAGCCTCGTGGGAAAGCCTCGAGGGACAGCCTCGAGGGAAAGCCACAGATACCTTGATCCACGTGACAGGAAGCGTGACACTACTGCTGCAGCTCGGGAGGAAAGCGCACGTGCATGTCCCCACTCGAGACGAGGCCTGACTCCCCTGGAGAGACTCAGAAGCACCCCAAGATCCATGGCAACACTGGAGAGGAATCCTCAGGTTCCGGCCCCGACTCCACACAAGGTCTTAGGCCCGGGCATGGACGGGAGAGGAAACCCGAGATGGCCCCCAGCAACTCGCATGGGGACTGGCCTCTCCTGAGGCCACCAGAGCGGGTCCCTGAGGTCCCCGTCGTAACTCGAGAAGACCTGCCGCAAGTCGAGAAAATCCAGGAGGTTCTCCCCTCCAGGCGAGATGAGGCCCATTTCCGCTGAGGCGTCTCGAGGCTGATCACACCTCACCTCTGGAACTTCGAAAGGGTCCTTCACACCCTTGGTGCAAATCAAGAAGTTCCCCGACATACCCGTCTCCACTCGAGAGGAAACACGAGGGTACCGCCCACATACAGAGGAGCCCCATTTCCGCCTCGTAGCTCGAGATGAGGGATCCTTTCCCTGCTTCGTCGGGAAAGAGTTACCGGCGATCTCGTCGCATCTCAAGAGGAGGACCTCTCAAGAGGATCGACGAGAGGAACTCCAGGGTCGTGCCACCATTCCAAGAGTCCCCCAGATGTCTCAGTCCATTCCAGAGGAACCTCTTTTCCCTTCACCGCCTCGTCTTTCACGCCGAGGATCGACTCACACCAAGGTGGCACGTGGCACAGCCCTGTGGGAAAGCCTCGTGGGAAAGCCTCGAGGGACAGCCTCGAGGGAAAGCCACAGATCCCTTGATCCACGTGACAGGAAGCGTTACACTACTGCTGCATTTCGGGAGGGAAGCGCACGTGCATGCCCCCACTCGAGACGAGGCCTGACTCCGCTGGGGAGACTCAGATGCCCCCCAAGATCCATGGCAACACTGGAGAGGAATCCTCAGGTTCCGGCCACGACTCCACACAAGGACTGAGGCCTCGGCATAGACGGGAGAGGAATCCCGAGAGGTCGCCTAGCAACTCGCATGGGGACTGGCCATTCCTGAGGCCACAAGAGCGTGTCCCTGAGGTCCCCATCGTAACTCGAGAAGACCTGCCGCAACTCGAGAAAATCCAAGAGGTTCTCCCCTCCAGGCGAGATGAGGCCCATTTCCGCTGAAGTGACTCGAGGCTGATCACACCTCACCTCTGGAACTTCGAAAGGGTCCTTCACACCCTTGGTGCAAATCAAGAAGTTCCCTGACATACCTGTCTCCCCTCGAGAGGAAACACGAGTGTCCCGCCCACATCCAGAGGAACCCCGTTTCCGCCTCATAGCTCGAGATGAGGGATCCTTTCCCTGCTTCGTCGGGAAAGAGTTCCCGTTGTTCCCGTCGCATCTCAAGAGGAGGCCCTCTCAACAGGAACGGCGAGAGGAACTCCAGGGTCGTGCCACCATTCCACGAGTCCCCCAGATGTCTCAGTCCATTCCAGAGGAACCTCTTTCCCTACACCGGCTCGTCTTTCACGCCGAGGATCGACTCACACCAAGGTGGCACGTGGCACAGCCCTGTGGGAAAGCCTCGTGGGAAAGCCTCGAGGGACAGCCTAGAGGGAAAGCCAAAGATCGCTTGATCCACGTGACAGGAAGCGTGACACTACTGCTTCAGCTCGGGAGGAAAGCGCACGTGCATGCCCCCACTCGAGACGAGGCCTGACTCCCCTGGGGAGACTCAGAAGCACCCCAAGATCCATGGCAACACTGGAGAGGAATCCTCAGGTTCCGGCCCCGACTCCACACAAGGACTGAGGCCCCGGCATGGACGGGAGAGGAATCCCGAGAGGTCCCCTAGCAACTCGCATGGGGACTGGCCTTTCCTGAGGCCACCAGAGCGGGTCCCTGAGGTCCCCGTGGTAACTCGAGAAGACCTGCCGCAACTCGAGAAAATCCAGGAGGTTCTCCCCTCCAGGCGAGATGAGGCCCATTGCCGCTGAGGCGTCTCGAGGCTGATCACACCTCACCTCTGGAACTTCGAAAGGGTCCTTCACACCCTTGGTGCAAATCAAGAAGTTCCCCGACATACCCGTCTCCACTCGAGAGGAATCACGAGGGTCCCGCCCACATCCAGAGGAGCCCCGTTTCCGCCTCCTAGCTCGAGATGAGGGATCCTTTCCCTGCTTCGTCGGGAAAGAGTTCCCGGCCTTCCCGTCGCATCTCAAGAGGAAGCCCTCTCAACAGGAACGGCCAGAGGAACTCCAGGGTCGTGCCACCATTCCAAGAGTCCCCCAGATGTCTCAGTCCATTCCAGAGGAACCTCTTTTCCCTTCACCGGCTCGTCTTTCACGCTGAGGAATGACTCACACCAAGGTGGCACGTGGCACAGCCCTCTGGGAAAGCCTCGAGGGACAGCCTCGAGGGAAAGCCACAGATCCCTTGATCCACGTGACAGGAAGCGTGACACTACTGCTGCAGCTCGGGAGGGAAGCGCACGTGCATGCCCCCACTCGAGACGAGGCCTGACTCCACTGGGGTGACTCAGAAGCACCCCAAGATCCATGGCAACACTGGAGAGGAATCCTCAGGTTCCGGCCCCGACTCCACACAAGGACTGAGGCCCCGGCATGGACGGGAGAGGAATCCCGAGAGGTCCCCTAGCAACTCGCATGGGGAATGGCCTTTCTTGAGGCCACCAGAGCGGGTCCCTGAGGTCCCCGTCGTAACTCGAGAAGACCTGCCGCAACTCGAGAAAATCCATGAGGTTCTCCCCTCCAGGCGAGAGAGGCCCCTTTCCGCTGAGGCGTCTCGAGGCTGATCACACCTCCCCTCTGGAACTTCGAAAGGGTCCTTCACACCCTTGGTGCAAATCAAGAAGTTCCCCGACATACCCGTCTCCACTCGAGAGGAAACACGAGGGTCCCGCCCACATCCAGAGGAGACCCGTTTCCGCCTAGTAGCTCGAAATGAGGGATCCTTTCCCTGCTTCGTCGGGAAAGAGTTTCCGTTGTTCCCGTCGCATCTCAAGAGGAGGCCCTCTCAACAGGAACGGCGAGAGGAACTCCAGGGTCGTGCCACCATTCCAAGAATCCCCCAAATGTCTCACTCCATTCCAGAGGAACCTCTTTTCCTACACCGGCTCGTCTTTCACGCCGAGGATCGACTCACACCAAGGTGGCACGTGGCACAGCCCTGTGGGAAAGCCTCGTGGGAAAGCCTCGAGGGACAGCCTCGAGGGAAAACCACAGATCCCTTGATCCACGTGACAGGAAGCGTGACACTACTGCTGCAGCTCGGGAGGAAAGCGCACGTGCATGCCCCCACTCGAGACGAGGCCTGACTCCCCTCGGGAGACTCAGAAGCACCCCAAGATCCATGGCAACACTGGAGAGGAATCCTCAGGTTCGGCCCCGACTCCACACAAGGTCTTAGGCCCCGGCATGGACGGGAGAGGAATCCCGAGATGGCCCCTAGCAACTCGCACGCGGACTGACCTTTCTTGAGGCCACCAGAGCGGGTCCCTGAGGTCCCCGTCGTAACTCGAGAAGACCTGCCGCAACTCGGGAAAATCCAGGAGGTTCTCCTTTCCAGGCGAGATGAGGCCCATTTCCGCTGAGGCGTCTCGAGGCTGATCACACCTCACCTCTGTACCTTCGAAAGGGTCCTTCACAACCTTGGTGCAAATCAAGAAGTTCCCCGACATAACCGTCTCCACTCGAGAGGAAACACGAGGGTCCCGCCCACATCCAGAGGAGCCCCGTTTCCGCATCGTAGCTCGAGATGAGGGATCCTTTCCCTTCTTCGTCGGGAAAGAGTTCCCGGCGTTCCCGTCGCATCTCAAGAGGAGGCCCTCTCAACAGGAATGGCGAGAGGAACTCCAGGGTCGTGCCACCATTCCAAGAGTCCCCCAGATATCTCAGTCCATACCAGAGGAACCTCTTTTCCCTACACCGGCTCGTCTTTCACGCCGAGGTACGACTCACGCCAAGGTGGCACGTGGCACAGCCCTGTGGGAAAGCCTCGTGGGAAAGCCTCGAGGGACAGCCTCGAGGGAAAGCCACAGATCCCTTGATCCACGTGACAGGAAGCGTGACACTACTGCTGCAACTCGGGAGGAAAGCGCACGTGCATGCCTCCACTCGAGACGAAGCCTGACTCCACTGGGGAGACTCAGAAGCACCCCAAGATCCATGGCAACACTGGAGAGGAATCCTCAGGTTCCGGCCCCGACTCCACACAAGGACTGAGACCCCACCATGGACGGGAGAGGAATCCCGAGAGGTCCCCTAGCAACTCGCATGGGGACTGGCCTTTCCTGAGGCCACCAGAGCGGGTCCCTGAGGTCCCCGTCGTAACTCGAGAAGACCTGCCTCAACTCGAGAAAATCCAGGAGGTTCTCCCCTCAAGGCGAGATGAGGCCCATTTCCGCTGAGGCGTCTCGAGGCTGATCACACCTCACCTCTGTACCTTCGAAAGGGTCCTTCACACCCTTGGTGCAAATCAAGAATTCCCCAACATACCCGTCTCCACTCGAGAGGAAACACGAGGGTCCCGCCCACATCCAGAGGAGCGCCGTTTCCGCCTCGTAGCTCGAGATGAGGGATCCTTTCCCTCCTTCGTCGGGAAAGAGTTCCCGGCGTTCCCGTCGCATCTCAAGAGGAGGCTCTCTCAACAGGAACGGCGAGAGGAACTCCAGGGTCGTGCCACCATTCCAAGAGTCCCCCAGATACCTCAGTCCATACCAGAGGAACATCTTTTCCCTACACCGGCTCGTCTTTCACGACGAGGTACGAATCACGCCTAGGTGGTACGTGGCACAGCCCTGTGGGAAAGCCTCGTGGGAAAGCCTCGAGGGACAGCCTCGAGGGAAAGCCACAGATCCCTTGATCCACGTGACAGGAAGTGTGACACTACTGCTTCAGCTCGGGAGGAAAGCGCACGTGCATGCCCCCACTCGAGACGAGGCCTGACTCCCCTGGGGAGACTCAGAAGCACCCCAAGATCCATGGCAACACTGGAGAGGAATCCTCAGGTTCCGGCCCCGACTCCACACAAGGACTGAGGCCCCGGCATGGACGGGAGAGGAATCCCGAGAGGTCCCCTAGCAACTCGCATGGGGACTGGCCTTTCCTGAGGCCACCAGAGCGGATCCCTGAGGTCCCCGTCGTAACTCGAGAAGACCTGCCGCAACTCGAGAAAATCCAGGAGGTTCTCCCCTCCAGGCGAGATGAGGCCCATTTCCGCTGAGGCGTCTCGAGGCTAATCACACCTCACTTCTGGAACTTCGAAAGGGTCCTTCACACCCTTGGTGCAAATCAAGAAGTTCCCCGACATCCCGTCTCCACTCGAGAGGAATCACGAGGGTCCCGCCCACATCCAGAGGAGCCCCGTTTCCGCCTCGTAGCTCGAGATGAGGGATCCTTTCCCTGCTTCGTCGGGAAAGTGTTCCCGGCCTTCCCGTGGCATCTCAAGAGGAGGCCCTCTCAACAGGAACGGCGAGAGGAACTCCAGGGTCGTGCCAGCATTCCAAGAGTCCCCCAGATATCTCAGTCCATTCCAGAGGAAACTCTTTTCCCTTCACCGGCTCGTCTTTCACGCCGAGGATCGACTCACACCAAGGTGGCACGTGGCACAGCCCTGTGGGAAAGCCTCGTGGGAAAGCCTCGAGGGACAGCCTCGAGGGAAAGCCACAGATCCCTTGATCCACGTGACAGGAAGCGTGACACTACTGCTGCAGCTCTGGAGGGAAGCGCACGTGCATGCCCCCACTCGAGACGAGGCCTGACTCCCCTCGGGAGACTCAGAAGCACCCCAAGATCCATGGCAACACTGGAGAGGAATCCTCAGGTTCGGCCCCGACTCCACACAAGGTCTTAGGCCCCGGCATGGACGGCAGAGGGATCCCGAGATGGCCCCTAGCAACTCGCACGGGGACTTGCCTTTCTTGAGACCACCAGAGCGGGTCCCTGAGGTCCCCGTCGTAACTCGAGAAGACCTGCCGCAACTCGAGAAAATCCAGGAGGTTCTCCCCTCCAGGCGAGATGAGGCCCATTTCCGCTGAGGCGTCTCGAGGCTGATCACACCTCACCTCTGGAACTTCGAAAGGGTCCTTCACACCCTTGGTGCAAATGAAGAAGTTCCCCGACATACCCGTCTCCACTCGAGAGGAATAACGAGGGTCCGGCCCACATCCAGAGGAGCCCCGTTACCGCCTCGTAGCTCGAGATGAGGGATCCTTTCCCTGCTTCGTCGGGAATGAGTTCCCGGCGTTCCCGTCGCCTCTCAAGAGGAGGCCCTCTGAACAGGCGCGGCGAAAGGAACTCCATGGTCGTGCCAGCATTCTAAGAGTCCCCCAGGTGTCTCAGTCCATTCCAGAGGCACCTCTTTTCCCTTCACCGGCTCGTCTTTCACGCCGAGGATCGACTCACAACATGGTGGCACGTGGCACAGCCCTGTGGGAAAGCCTCGTGGGAAAGCCTCGAGGGACAGCCTCGAGGGAAAGCCACAGATCCCTTGATCCACGTGACAGGACCCGTGACACTACTGCTGCAGCTCGGGAGGGAAGCGCACGTGCATGCCCCCATTCGAGACGAGGCCTGACTCCCCTCGGGAGACTCAGAAGCACCCCAAGATCCATGGCAACACTGGAGAGGAATCCTCAGGTTCGGCCCCGACTCAACACAAGGTCTTAGGCCCCGGCATGGATGGGAGAGGAATCCCGAGAGGTCCCCTTGCAACTCGCATGGGGACTGGCCTTTCCTGAGGCCACCAGAGCGTGTCCCTGAGGTCCCCGTCGTAACTCGAGAAGACCTGCCGCAGATCGAGAAAATCCAGGAGATTCTCCCCTCCAGGCGAGATGAGGCCCATTTCCGCTGAGGCATCTCGAGGCTGATCACACCTCACCTCTGGAACTTCGAAAGGGTCCTTCACACCCTTGGTGCAAATCAAGAAGTTCCCCGCCATACCCGTCTCCACTCGAGAGGAATCACGAGGGTCCCGCCCACATCCAGAGGAGCCCCGTTTCCGCCTCGTAGCTCGAGATGAGGGATCCTTTCCCTGCTTCGTCGGGACAGAGTTCCCGGCGTTCCCGTCGCATCTCAAGAGGAGGCCCTCTGAACAGGTACGGCGAGAGGAACTCCAGGGTCGTGCCACCATTCCAAGAGTCCCCCAGATGTCTCAGTCCATTCCAGAGCAACCTCTTTTCCCTTCACCGGCTCGTCTTTCACGACGAGGATCGACTCACACCAAGGTGGCACGTGGCACAGCCCTGTGGGAAAGCCTCGTGGGAAAGCCTCGAGGGACAGCCTCGAGGGAAAGCCACAGATCCCTTGATCCACGTGACAGGAAGCGTGACACTACTGCTGCAGCTCGGGAGGGAAGCGCACGTGCATGCCCCCACTCGAGACGAGGCCTGACTCCCTGGGGAGACACAGAAGCACCCCAAGATCCATGGCAACACTGGAGAGGAATCCTCAGGTTCCGGCCCCGACTCCACACAAGGACTGAGGCCCTGGCATGGACGGGAGAGGAATCCCGAGAGGTCCCCTAGCAACTCGCACGGGGACTGGCCTTTCCTGAGGCCACCAGAGCGGGTCCCTGAGGTCCCCGTCGTAACTCGAGAAGACCTGCCGCAGCTCGAGAAAATCCAGGAGGTTCTCCCCTCCAGGCGAGATGAGGCCCATTTCCGCTGAGGCGTCTCGAGGCTGATCACACCTCACCTCTGGAACTTCGAAAGGGTCCTTCACACCCTTGGTGCAAATCAAGAAGTTCCCCGACCTAGCCGTCTCCACTCGAGAGGAATCACGAGGGTCCCGCCCACATCCAGAGGAGCCCCGTTTCCGCCTCGTAGCTCGAGATGAGGGATCCTTTCCCTGCTTCGTCGGGAAAGAGTTCCCGGCGTTCCCGTCGCATCTCAAGAGGAGGCCCTCTCAACAGGAACGGCGAGAGGAACTCCAGGGTCGTGCCACCATTCCAAGAGTCCCCCAGATGTCTCAGTCCATTCCAGAGGAACCTCTTTTCCCTTCACCGGCTCGTCTTTCACGCCGAGGATCGACTCACACCAAGGTGGCACGTGGCACAGCCCTGTGGGAAAGCCTCGTGGGAAAGCCTCGAGGGACAGCCTCGAGGGAAAGCCACGGATCCCTTGATCCACGTGACAGGAAGCGTGACACTACTGCTGCAGCACGGGAGGACAGCGCACGTGCATGCCCCCACTCGAGACGAGGCCTGACTCCCCTGGGGAGACTCAGAAGCACCCCAAGATCCATGGCAACACTGGAGAGGAATCCTCAGGTTCCCGCCCCGACTCCACACAAGGACTGAGACCCCGGCATGGACGGGAGAGGAATCCCGAGAGGTCCCCTAGCAACTCGCACGGGGACTGGCCTTTCCTGAGGCAACCAGAGCGGGTCCCTGAGGTCCCCGTCGTAACTCGAGAAGATCTGCCGTAACACGAGAAAATCCAGAAGGTTCTCCCCTCCAGGCGAGATGAGGCCCATTTCCGCTGAGGCGTCTCGAGGCTGATCACACCTCACCTCTGGAACTTCGAAAGGCTCCTTCACACCCTTGGTGCAAATCAAGAAGTTCCCCGACCTAGCCGTCTCCACTCGAGAGGAATCACGAGGGTCCCGCCCACATCCAGAGGAGCCCCGTTTCCGCCTCGTAGCTCGAGATGAGGGATCCTTTCCCTGCTTCGTCGGGAAAGAGTTCCCGGCGTTCCCGTCGCATCTCAAGAGGAGGCCCTCTTAACAGGAACGGCGAGAGGAACTCCAGGGTCGTGTCACCATTCCAAGAGTCCCCCAGATGTCTCAGTCCATTCCAGAGGAACCTCTTTCCCTTCACCGGCTCGTCTTTCACGCCGAGGATCGACTCACACCAAGGTGGCACGTGGCACAGCCCTGTGGGAAAGCCTCGTGGGAAAGCCTCGAGGGACAGCCTCGTGGGAAAGCCACAGATCCCTTGATCCACGTGACAGGAAGCGTGACACTACTGCTGAAGCTCGGGAGGAGAGCGCACGTGCATGCCCCCACTCGAGACGAGGCCTGACTCCCCTGGGGAGACTCAGAAGCACCCCAAAATCCATGGCAACACTGGAGAGGAATCCTCAAGTTCCGGCCCCGACTCCACACAAGTACTGAGGCACCGGCATGGACGGGAGAGGAATCCCGAGAGGTCCCCTAGCAACTCGCACGGGGACTGGCCTTTCCTAAGGCCACCAGAGCGGGTCCCTGAGGTCCCCGTCGTAACTCGAGAAGACCTGCCGCAACTCGAGAAAATCCAGGAGGTTCTCCCCTCCAGGCGAGATGAGGCCCATTTCCGCTGAGGCGTCTCGAGGTTGATCACACCTCACCTCTGGAACTTCGAAAGGGTCCTTCACACCCTTGGTGCAAATCAAGAAGTTCCCCGACCTAGCCGTCTCCACTCGAGAGGAATCACGAGGGTCCCGCCCACATCCAGAGGAGCCCCGTTTCCGCCTCGTAGCTCGAGATGAGGGATCCTTTCCCTGCTTCGTCGAGAAAGAGTTCCCGGCGTTCCCGTCGCATCTCAAGAGGAGGCCCTCTCAACAGGAACAGTGAGAGGAACTCCAGGGTCGTGCCACCATTCCAAGAGTCCCCCAGATGTCTCAGTCCATTCCAGAGGAACCTCTTTTCCCTTCACCGGCTCGTCTTTCACGCCGAGGATCGACTCACACCAAGGTGGCACGTGGCACAGCCCTGTGGGAAAGACTCGTGGGAAAGCCTCGAGGGACAGCCTCGAGGGAAAGCCACAGATCCCTTGATCCACGTGACAGGAAGCGTGACACTACTGCTGCAGCTCGGGAGGAAAGCGCACGTGCATGCCCCCACTCGAGACGAGGCCTGACTCCCCTGGGGAGACTCAGAAGCACCCCAAGATCCATGGCAACACTGGAGAGGAAACCTCAGGTTCCGGCCCCGACTCCACACAAGGACTGAGGCCCCGGCATGGACGGGAGAGGAATCCCGAGAGGTCCCCTAGCAACTCGCATGGGGACTGGCCTTTCCTGAGGCCACCAGAGCGGGTCCCTGAGGTCCCCGTCGTAACTCGAGAAGACCTGCCGCAGCTCGAGAAAATCCAGGAGGTTCTCCCCTCCAGGCGAGATGAGGCCCATTTCCGCTGAGGCGTCTCGAGGCTGATCACACCTCACCTCTGGAACTTCGAAAGGGTCCTTCACACCCTTGGTGCAAATCAAGAAGTTCCCCGACCTAGCCATCTCCACTCGAGAGGAATCACGAGGGTCCCGCCCACATCCAGAGGAGCCCCGTTTCTGCCTCGTAGCTCGAGATGAGGGATCCTTTCCCTGCTTCGTCGGGAAAGAGTTCCCGGCGTTCCCGTCGCATCTCAAGAGGAGGCCCTCTCAACAGGTACGGCGAGAGGAACTCCAGGGTCGTGCCACCATTCCAAGAGTCCCCCAGATGTCTCAGTCCATTCCAGAGCAACCTCTTTTCCCTTCACTGGCTCGTCTTTCACGCCGAGGATCGACTCACACCAAGGTGGCACGTGGCACAGCCCTGTGGGAAAGCCTCGTGGGAAAGCCTCGAGGGACAGCCTCGAGGGAAAGCCACAGATCCCTTGATCCACGTGACAGGAAGCGTGACACTACTGCTGCAGCTCGGGAGGAAAGCGCACGTGCATGCCCCCACTCGAGACGAGGCCTGACTCCCTGGGGAGACTCAGAAGCACCCCAAGATCCATGGCAACACTGGAGAGGAATCCTCAGGTTCCGGCCCCGACTCCACACAAGGACTGAGGCCCCGGCATGGACGGGAGAGGAATCCCGAGAGGTCCCCTAGCAACTCGCACGGGGACTGGCCTTTCCTGAGGCAACCAGAGCGGGTCCCTGAGGTCCCCGTCGTAACTCGAGAAGACCTGCCACAGCTCGAGAAAATCCAGGAGGTTCTCCCCTCCAGGCGAGATGAGGCCCATTTCCGCTGAGGCGTCTCGAGGCTGATCACACCTCACCTCTGGAACTTCGAAAGGCTCCTTCACACCCTTGGTGCAAATCAAGAAGTTCCCGGACATACCCGCCTCCACTCGAGAGGAATCACGAGGGTCCCGCCCACATCCAGAGGAGCCCCGTTTCCGCCTCGTAGCTCGAGATGAGGGATCCTTTCCCTGCTTCGTCGGGAAAGAGTTCCCGGCGTTCCCGTCGCATCTCAAGAGGAGGCCCTCTCAACAGGAACGGCGAGAGGAACTCCAGGGTGGTGCCACCATTCCAAGAGTCCCCCAGATGTCTCAGTCCATTCCAGAGGAACCTCTTTTCCCTTCACCGGCTCGTCTTTCACGCCGAGGATCGACTTACACCAAGGTGGCACGTGGCACAGCCCTGTGGGAAAGCCTCGTGGGAAAGCCTCGAGGGACAGCCTCGAGGGAAAGCCACAGATCCCTTGATCCACGTGACAGGAAGCGTGACACTACTGCTGCAGCTCGGGAGGAAAGCGCACGTGCATGCCCCCACTCGAGACGAGGCCTGACTCCCCTGGGGAGACTCAGAAGCACCCCAAGATCCATGGCAACACTGGAGAGGAATCCTCAGGTTCCGGCCCCGACTCCACACAAGGACTGAGGCCCCGGCATGGACGGGAGAGGAATCCCGAGAGGTCCCCTAGCAACTCGCATGGGGACTGGCCTTTCCTGAGGCCACCAGAGCGGCTCCCTGATGTCCCCGTCGTAACTCGAGAAGACCTGCCGCAACTCGAGAAAATCCAGGAGGTTCTCCCCTCCAGGCGAGATGAGGCCCATTTCCGCTGAGGCGTCTCGAGGCTGATCACACCTCAACTCTGGAACTTCAAAAGGCTCCTTCACACCCTTGGTGCAAATCAAGAAGTTCCCCGCCATACCCGTCTCCACTCGAGAGGAATCACGAGGGTCCCGCCCACATCCAGAGGAGCCCCTTTTCCGCCTCGTAGCTCGAGATGAGGGATCCTTTCCCTGCTTCGTCGGGAAAGAGTTCCCGGCGTTCCCGTCGCATCTCAAGAGGAGGCCCTCTCAACAGGAACGGCGAGAGGAACTCCAGGGTCGTGCCACCATTCCAAGAGTCCCCCAGATGTCTCAGTCCATTCCAGAGGAACCTCTTTTCCCTTCACCGGCTCGTCTTTCACGCCGAGGATCGACTCACACCAAGGTGGCACGTGGCACAGCCCTGTGGGAAACCTCGTGGGAAAGCCTCGAGGGACAGCCTCGATGGAAAGCCACAGATCCCTTGATCCACGTGACAGGAAGCGTGACCCTACTGCTGCAGCTCGGGAGGAAAGCGCACGTGCATGCCCCCACACGAGACGAGGCCTGACTCCCCTGGGGAGACTCAGAAGCACCCCAAGATCCATGGCAACACTGGAGAGGAATCCTCACGTTCCGGCCCCGACTCCACACAAGGACTGAGGCCCCGGCATGGACTGGAGAGGAATCCCGAGAGGTCCCCTAGCAACTCGCACGGGGACTGGCCTTTCCTGAGGCAACCAGAGCGGGTCCCTGAGGTCCCCGTCGTAACTCGAGAAGACCTGCCGCAACTCGAGAAAATCCAGGAGGTTCTCCCCTCCAGGCGAGATGAGGCCCATTTCCGCTGAGGCGTCTCGAGGCTGATCACACCTCACCTCTGGAACTTCGAAAGGGTCCTTCACACCCTTGGTGCAAATCAAGAAGTTCCGGACATACCCGCCTCCACTTGAGAGGAATCACGAGGGTCCCGCCCACATCCAGAGGAGCCCCGTTTCCGCCTCGTAGCTCGAGATGAGGGATCCTTTCCCTGCTTCGTCGGGAAAGAGTTCCCGGCGTTCCCGTCGCATCTCAAGAGGAGGCCCTCTCAACAGGAACGGCGAGAGGAACTCCAGGGTCGTGCCACCATTCCAAGAGTCCCCCAGATGTCTCAGTCCATTCCAGAGGAACCTCTTTTCCCTTCACCGGCTCGTCTTTCACGCCGAGGATCGACTTACACCAAGGTGGCACGTGGCACAGCCCTGTGGGAAAGCCTCGTGGGAAAGCCTCGAGGGACAGCCTCGAGGGAAAGCCACAGATCCCTTGATCCACGTGACAGGAAGCGTGACACTACTGCTGCAGCTCGGGAGGAAAGCGCACGTGCATGCCCCCACTCGAGACGAGGCCTGACTCCCCTGGGGAGACTCAGAAGCACCCCAAGATCCATGACAACACTGGAGAGGAATCCTCAGGTTCCGGCCCCGACTCCACACAAGGACTGAGGCCCCGGCATGGACGGGAGAGGAATCCCGAGAGGTCCCCTAGCAACTCGCACGGGGACTGGCCTTTCCTGAGGCAACCAGAGCGGGTCCCTGAGGTCCCCGTCGTAACTCGAGAAGATCTGCCGTAACTCGAGAAAATCCAGAAGGTTCTCCCCTCCAGGCGAGATGAGGCCCATTTCCGCTGAGGCGTCTCGAGGCTGATCACACCTCACCTCTGGAACTTCGAAAGGCTCCTTCACACCCTTGGTGCAAATCAAGAAGTTCCCCGACCTAGCCGTCTCCACTCGAGAGGAATCACGAGGGTCCCGCCCACATCCAGAGGAGCCCCGTTTCCGCCTCGTAGCTCGAGATGAGGGATCCTTTCCCTGCTTCGTCGGGAAAGAGTTCCCGGCGTTCCCGTCGCATCTCAAGAGGAGGCCCTCTTAACAGGAACGGCGAGAGGAACTCCAGGGTCGTGTCACCATTCCAAGAGTCCCCCAGATGTCTCAGTCCATTCCAGAGGAACCTCTTTCCCTTCACCGGCTCGTCTTTCACGCCGAGGATCGACTCACACCAAGGTGGCACGTGGCACAGCCCTGTGGGAAAGCCTCGTGGGAAAGCCTCGAGGGACAGCCTCGTGGGAAAGCCACAGATCCCTTGATCCACGTGACAGGAAGCGTGACACTACTGCTGAAGCTCGGGAGGAGAGCGCACGTGCATGCCCCCACTCGAGACGAGGCCTGACTCCCCTGGGGAGACTCAGAAGCACCCCAAAATCCATGGCAACACTGGAGAGGAATCCTCAAGTTCCGGCCCCGACTCCACACAAGGACTGAGGCACCGGCGTGGACGGGAGAGGAATCCCGAGAGGTACCCTAGCAACTCGCACGGGGACTGGCCTTTCCTAAGGCCACCAGATCGGGTCCCTGAGGTCCCCGTCGTAACTCGAGAAGACCTGCCGCAACTCGAGAAAATCCAGGAGGTTCTCCCCTCCAGGCGAGATGAGGCCCATTTCCGCTGAGGCGTCTCGAGGCTGATCACACCTCACCTCTGGACCTTCGAAAGGGTCCTTCACACCCTTGGTGCAAATCAAGAAGTTCCCCGACATACCCGTCTCCACTCGAGAGGAATCACGAGGGTCCCGCCCACATCCAGAGGAGCCCCGTTTCCGCCTCGTAGCTCGAGATGAGGGATCCTTTCCCTGCTTCGTCGAGAAAGAGTTCCCGGCGTTCCCGTCGCATCTCAAGAGGAGGCCCTCTCAACAGGAACAGTGAGAGGAACTCCAGGGTCGTGCCACCATTCCAAGAGTCCCCCAGATGTCTCAGTCCATTCCAGAGGAACCTCTTTTCCCTTCACCGGCTCGTCTTTCACGCCGAGGATCGACTCACACCAAGGTGGCACGTGGCACAGCCCTGTGGGAAAGACTCGTGGGAAAGCCTCGAGGGACAGCCTCGAGGGAAAGCCACAGATCCCTTGATCCACGTGACAGGAAGCGTGACACTACTGCTGCAGCTCGGGAGGAAAGCGCACGTGCATGCCCCCACTCGAGACGAGGCCTGACTCCCCTGGGGAGACTCAGAAGCACCCCAAGATCCATGGCAACACTGGAGAGGAAACCTCAGGTTCCGGCCCCGACTCCACACAAGGACTGAGGCCCCGGCATGGACGGGAGAGGAATCCCGAGAGGTCCCCTAGCAACTCGCATGGGGACTGGCCTTTCCTGAGGCCACCAGAGCGGGTCCCAGAGGTCCCCGTCGTAACTCGAGAAGACCTGCCGCAGCTCGAGAGAATCCAGGAGGTTCTCCCCTCCAGGCGAGATGAGGCCCATTTCCGCTGAGGCGTCTCGAGGCTGATCACACCTCACCTCTGGAACTTCGAAAGGGTCCTTCACACCCTTGGTGCAAATCAAGAAGTTCCCCGACCTAGCCATCTCCACTCGAGAGGAATCACGAGGGTCCCGCCCACATCCAGAGGAGCCCCGTTTCTGCCTCGTAGCTCGAGATGAGGGATCCTTTCCCTGCTTCGTCGGGAAAGAGTTCCCGGCGTTCCCGTCGCATCTCAAGAGGAGGCCCTCTCAACAGGTACGGCGAGAGGAACTCCAGGGTCGTGCCACCATTCCAAGAGTCCCCCAGATGTCTCAGTCCATTCCAGAGCAACCTCTTTTCCCTTCACTGGCTCGTCTTTCACGCCGAGGATCGACTCACACCAAGGTGGCACGTGGCACAGCCCTGTGGGAAAGCCTCGTGGGAAAGCCTCGAGGGACAGCCTCGAGGGAAAGCCACAGATCCCTTGATCCACGTGACAGGAAGCGTGACACTACTGCTGCAGCTCGGGAGGAAAGCGCACGTGCATGCCCCCACTCGAGACGAGGCCTGACTCCCTGGGGAGACTCAGAAGCACCCCAAGATCCATGGCAACACTGGAGAGGAATCCTCAGGTTCCGGCCCCGACTCCACACAAGGACTGAGGCCCCGGCATGGACGGGAGAGGAATCCCGAGAGGTCCCCTAGCAACTCGCACGGGGACTGGCCTTTCCTGAGGCAACAAGAGCGGGTCCCTGAGGTCCCCGTCGTAACTCGAGAAGACCTGCCACAGCTCGAGAAAATCCAGGAGGTTCTCCCCTCCAGGCGAGATGAGGCCCATTTCCGCTGAGGCGTCTCGAGGCTGATCACACCTCACCTCTGGAACTTCGAAAGGCTCCTTCACACCCTTGGTGCAAATCAAGAAGTTCCCGGACATACCCGCCTCCACTCGAGAGGAATCACGAGGGTCCCGCCCACATCCAGAGGAGCCCCTTTTCCGCCTCGTAGCTCGAGATGAGGGATCCTTTCCCTGCTTCGTCGGGAAAGAGTTCCCGGCGTTCCCGTCGCATCTCAAAGGAGGCCCTCTCAACAGGAACGGCGAGAGGAACTCCAGGGTCGTGCCACCATTCCAAGAGTCCCCCAGATGTCTCAGTCCTTTCCAGAGGAACCTCTTTTCCCTTCACCGGCTCGTCTTTCACGCCGAGGATCGACTCACACCAAGGTGGCACGTGGCACAGCCCTGTGGGAAACCTCGTGGGAAAGCCTCGAGGGACAGCCTCGATGGAAAGCCACAGATCCCTTGATCCACGTGACAGGAAGCGTGACACTACTGCTGCAGCTCGGGAGGAAAGCGCACGTGCATGCCCCCACTCGAGACGAGGCCTGACTCCCCTGGGGAGACTCAGAAGCACCCCAAGATCCATGGCAACACTGGAGAGGAATCCTCACGTTCCGGCCCCGACTCCACACAAGGACTGAGGCCCCGGCATGGACGGGAGAGGAATCCCGAGAGGTCCCCTAGCAACTCGCACGGGGACTGGCCTTTCCTGAGGCCACCAGAGCGGGTCCCTGAGGTCCCCGTCGTAACTCGAGAAGACCTGCCGCAGCTCGAGAAAATCCAGGAGGTTCTCCCCTCCAGGCGAGATGAGGCCCATTTCCGCTGAGGCGTCTCGAGGCTGATCACACCTCACCTCTGGAACTTCGAAAGGGTCCTTCACACCTTTGGTGCAAATCAAGAAGTTCCCCGACCTAGCCGTCTCCACTCGAGAGGAATCACGAGGGTCCCGCCCACATCCAGAGGAGCCCCGTTTCCGCCTTGTAGCTCGAGATGAGGGATCCTTTCCCTGCTTCGTCGGGAAAGAGTTCCCGGCGTTCCCGTCGCATCTCAAGAGAACGCCCTCTCAAGAAGAACGGCGAGAAGAACTCCAGGGTCGTGCCACCATTCCAAGAGTCCCCCAGATGTCTCAGTCCATTCCAGAGGAACCTCTTTTCCCTTAACCGGCTCGTCTTTCACGCCGAGGATCGACTCACACCAAGGTGGCACGTGGCACAGCGCTGTGGGAAAGCCTCGTGGGAAAGCCTCGAGGGACAGCCTCGAGGGAAAGCCACAGATCCCTTGATCCACGTGACAGGAAGCGTGACACTACTGCTGCAGCTCGGGAGGAAAGCGGACGTGCATGCCCCCACTCGAGACGAGGCCTGACTCCCCTGGGGAGACTCAGAAGCACCCCAAGATCCATGGCAACACTGGAGAGGAATCCTCAGGTTCTGGCCCGGACTCCACACAAGGACTGAGGCCCCGGCATGGACGGGAGAGGAATCCCGAGAGGTCCCCTAGCAACTCGCATGGGGACTGGCCTTGCCTGAGGCCACCAGAGCGGCTCCCTGATGTCCCCGTCGTAACTCGAGAAGACCTGCCGCAACTCGAGAAAATCCAGGAGGTTCTCCCCTCCAGGCGAGATGAGGCCCATTTCCGCTGAGGCGTCTCGAGGCTGATCACACCTCGCCTCTGGAACTTCGAAAGGGTCCTTCACACCCTTGGTGCAAATCAAGAAGTTCCCCGACATACCCGTCTCCACTCGAGAGGAATCACGAGGGTCCCGCCCACATCCAGAGGAGCCCCTTTTCCGCCTCGTAGCTCGAGATGAGGGATCCTTTCCCTGCTTCGTCGGGAAAGAGTTCCCGGTGTTCCCGTCGCATCTCAAGAGGAGGCCCTCTCAACAGGAACGGCGAGAGGAACTCCAGGGTCGTGCCACCATTCCAAGAGTCCCCCAGATGTCTCAGTCCATTCCAGAGGAACCTCTTTTTCCTTCACCGGCTCGTCTTTCACGCCGAGGATCGACTCACACCAAGGTGGCACGTGGCACAGCCCTGTGGGAAACCTCGTGGGAAAGCCTCGAGGGACAGCCTCGATGGAAAGCCACAGATCCCTTGATCCACGTGACAGGAAGCGTGACCCTACTGCTGCAGCTCGGGAGGAAAGCGCACGTGCATGCCCCCACACGAGACGAGGCCTGACTCCCCTGGGGAGACTCAGAAGCACCCCAAGATCCATGGCAACACTGGAGAGGAATCCTCACGTTCCGGCCCCGACTCCACACAAGGACTGAGGCCCCGGCATGGACGGGAGAGGAATCCCAAGAGGTCCCCTAGCAACTCGCACGGGGACTGGCCTTTCCTGAGGCAACCAGAGCGGGTCCCTGAGGTCCCCGTCGTAACTCGAGAAGACCTGCCGCAGCTCGAGAAAATCCAGGAGGTTCTCCCCTCCAGGCGAGATGAGGCCCATTTCCGCTGAGGCGTCTCGAGGCTGATCACACCTCACCTCTGGAACTTCGAAAGGGTCCTTCACACCCTTGGTGCAAATCAAGAAGTTCCGGACATACCCGCCTCCACTTGAGAGGAATCACGAGGGTCCCGCCCACATCCAGAGGAGCCCCGTTTCCGCCTCGTAGCTCGAGATGAGGGATCCTTTCCCTGCTTCGTCGGGAAAGAGTTCCCGGCGTTCCCGTCGCATCTCAAGAGGAGGCCCTCTCAACAGGAACGGCGAGAGGAACTCCAGGGTCGTGCCACCATTCCAAGAGTCCCCCAGATGTCTCAGTCCATTCCAGAGGAACCTCTTTTCCCTTCACCGGCTCGTCTTTCACGCCGAGGATCGACTTACACCAAGGTGGCACGTGGCACAGCCCTGTGGGAAAGCCTCGTGGGAAAGCCTCGAGGGACAGCCTCGAGGGAAAGCCACAGATCCCTTGATCCACGTGACAGGAAGCGTGACACTACTGCTGCAGCTCGGGAGGAAAGCGCACGTGCATGCCCCCACTCGAGACGAGGCCTGGCTCCCCTGGGGAGACTCAGAAGCACCCCAAGATCCATGACAACACTGGAGAGGAATCCTCAGGTTCCGGCCCCGACTCCACACAAGGACTGAGGCCCCGGCATGGACGGGAGAGGAATCCCGAGAGGTCCCCTAGCAACTCGCACGGGGACTGGCCTTTCCTGAGGCAACCAGAGCGGGTCCCTGAGGTCCCCGTCGTAACTCGAGAAGATCTGCCGTAACTCGAGAAAATCCAGAAGGTTCTCCCCTCCAGGCGAGATGAGGCCCATTTCCGCTGAGGCGTCTCGAGGCTGATCACACCTCACCTCTGGAACTTCGAAAGGCTCCTTCACACCCTTGGTGCAAATCAAGAAGTTCCCCGACCTAGCCGTCTCCACTCGAGAGGAATCACGAGGGTCCCGCCCACATCCAGAGGAGCCCCGTTTCCGCCTCGTAGCTCGAGATGAGGGATCCTTTCCCTGCTTCGTCGGGAAAGAGTTCCCGGCGTTCCCGTCGCATCTCAAGAGGAGGCCCTCTTAACAGGAACGGCGAGAGGAACTCCAGGGTCGTGTCACCATTCCAAGAGTCCCCCAGATGTCTCAGTCCATTCCAGAGGAACCTCTTTCCCTTCACCGGCTCGTCTTTCACGCCGAGGATCGACTCACACCAAGGTGGCACGTGGCACAGCCCTGTGGGAAAGCCTCGTGGGAAAGCCTCGAGGGACAGCCTCGTGGGAAAGCCACAGATCCCTTGATCCACGTGACAGGAAGCGTGACACTACTGCTGAAGCTCGGGAGGAGAGCGCACGTGCATGCCCCCACTCGAGACGAGGCCTGACTCCCCTGGGGAGACTCAGAAGCACCCCAAAATCCATGGCAACACTGGAGAGGAATCCTCAAGTTCCGGCCCCGACTCCACACAAGGACTGAGGCACCGGCGTGGACGGGAGAGGAATCCCGAGAGGTACCCTAGCAACTCGCACGGGGACTGGCCTTTCCTAAGGCCACCAGATCGGGTCCCTGAGGTCCCCGTCGTAACTCGAGAAGACCTGCCGCAACTCGAGAAAATCCAGGAGGTTCTCCCCTCCAGGCGAGATGAGGCCCATTTCCGCTGAGGCGTCTCGAGGCTGATCACACCTCACCTCTGGAACTTCGAAAGGGTCCTTCACACCCTTGGTGCAAATCAAGAAGTTCCCCGACATACCCGTCTCCACTCGAGAGGAATCACGAGGGTCCCGCCCACATCCAGAGGAGCCCCGTTTCCGCCTCGTAGCTCGAGATGAGGGATCCTTTCCCTGCTTCGTCGAGAAAGAGTTCCCGGCGTTCCCGTCGCATCTCAAGAGGAGGCCCTCTCAACAGGAACAGTGAGAGGAACTCCAGGGTCGTGCCACCATTCCAAGAGTCCCCCAGATGTCTCAGTCCATTCCAGAGGAACCTCTTTTCCCTTCACCGGCTCGTCTTTCACGCCGAGGATCGACTCACACCAAGGTGGCACGTGGCACAGCCCTGTGGGAAAGACTCGTGGGAAAGCCTCGAGGGACAGCCTCGAGGGAAAGCCACAGATCCCTTGATCCACGTGACAGGAAGCGTGACACTACTGCTGCAGCTCGGGAGGAAAGCGCACGTGCATGCCCCCACTCGAGACGAGGCCTGACTCCCCTGGGGAGACTCAGAAGCACCCCAAGATCCATGGCAACACTGGAGAGGAAACCTCAGGTTCCGGCCCCGACTCCACACAAGGACTGAGGCCCCGGCATGGACGGGAGAGGAATCCCGAGAGGTCCCCTAGCAACTCGCATGGGGACTGGCCTTTCCTGAGGCCACCAGAGCGGGTCCCTGAGGTCCCCGTCGTAACTCGAGAAGACCTGCCGCAGCTCGAGAGAATCCAGGAGGTTCTCCCCTCCAGGCGAGATGAGGCCCATTTCCGCTGAGGCGTCTCGAGGCTGATCACACCTCACCTCTGGAACTTCGAAAGGGTCCTTCACACCCTTGGTGCAAATCAAGAAGTTCCCCGACCTAGCCATCTCCACTCGAGAGGAATCACGAGGGTCCCGCCCACATCCAGAGGAGCCCCGTTTCTGCCTCGTAGCTCGAGATGAGGGATCCTTTCCCTGCTTCGTCGGGAAAGAGTTCCCGGCGTTCCCGTCGCATCTCAAGAGGAGGCCCTCTCAACAGGTACGGCGAGAGGAACTCCAGGGTCGTGCCACCATTCCAAGAGTCCCCCAGATGTCTCAGTCCATTCCAGAGCAACCTCTTTTCCCTTCACTGGCTCGTCTTTCACGCCGAGGATCGACTCACACCAAGGTGGCACGTGGCACAGCCCTGTGGGAAAGCCTCGTGGGAAAGCCTCGAGGGACAGCCTCGAGGGAAAGCCACAGATCCCTTGATCCACGTGACAGGAAGCGTGACACTACTGCTGCAGCTCGGGAGGAAAGCGCACGTGCATGCCCCCACTCGAGACGAGGCCTGACTCCCTGGGGAGACTCAGAAGCACCCCAAGATCCATGGCAACACTGGAGAGGAATCCTCAGGTTCCGGCCCCGACTCCACACAAGGACTGAGGCCCCGGCATGGACGGGAGAGGAATCCCGAGAGGTCCCCTAGCAACTCGCACGGGGACTGGCCTTTCCTGAGGCAACCAGAGCGGGTCCCTGAGGTCCCCGTCGTAACTCGAGAAGACCTGCCACAGCTCGAGAAAATCCAGGAGGTTCTCCCCTCCAGGCGAGATGAGGCCCATTTCCGCTGAGGCGTCTCGAGGCTGATCACACCTCACCTCTGGAACTTCGAAAGGCTCCTTCACACCCTTGGTGCAAATCAAGAAGTTCCCGGACATACCCGCCTCCACTCGAGAGGAATCACGAGGGTCCCGCCCACATCCAGAGGAGCTCCTTTTCCGCCTCGTAGCTCGAGATGAGGGATCCTTTCCCTGCTTCGTCGGGAAAGAGTTCCCGGCGTTCCCGTCGCATCTCAAAGGAGGCCCTCTCAACAGGAACGGCGAGAGGAACTCCAGGGTCGTGCCACCATTCCAAGAGTCCCCCAGATGTCTCAGTCCTTTCCAGAGGAACCTCTTTTCCCTTCACCGGCTCGTCTTTCACGCCGAGGATCGACTCACACCAAGGTGGCACGTGGCACAGCCCTGTGGGAAACCTCGTGGGAAAGCCTCGAGGGACAGCCTCGATGGAAAGCCACAGATCCCTTGATCCACGTGACAGGAAGCGTGACACTACTGCTGCAGCTCGGGAGGAAAGCGCACGTGCATGCCCCCACTCGAGACGAGGCCTGACTCCCCTGGGGAGACTCAGAAGCACCCCAAGATCCATGGCAACACTGGAGAGGAATCCTCACGTTCCGGCCCCGACTCCACACAAGGACTGAGGCCCCGGCATGGACGGGAGAGGAATCCCGAGAGGTCCCCTAGCAACTCGCACGGGGACTGGCCTTTCCTGAGGCCACCAGAGCGGGTCCCTGAGGTCCCCGTCGTAACTCGAGAAGACCTGCCGCATCTCGAGAAAATCCAGGAGGTTCTCCCCTCCAGGCGAGATGAGGCCCATTTCCGCTGAGGCGTCTCGAGGCTGATCACACCTCACCTCTGGAACTTCGAAAGGGTCCTTCACACCTTTGGTGCAAATCAAGAAGTTCCCCGACCTAGCCGTCTCCACTCGAGAGGAATCACGAGGGTCCCGCCCACATCCAGAGGAGCCCCGTTTCCGCCTTGTAGCTCGAGATGAGGGATCCTTTCCCTGCTTCGTCGGGAAAGAGTTCCCGGCGTTCCCGTCGCATCTCAAGAGAACGCCCTCTCAAGAAGAACGGCGAGAAGAACTCCAGGGTCGTGCCACCATTCCAAGAGTCCCCCAGATGTCTCAGTCCATTCCAGAGGAACCTCTTTTCCCTTCACCAGCTCGTCTTTCACGCCGAGGATCGACTCACACCAAGGTGGCACGTGGCACAGCGCTGTGGGAAAGCCTCGTGGGAAAGCCTCGAGGGACAGCCTCGAGGGAAAGCCACAGATCCCTTGATCCACGTGACAGGAAGCGTGACACTACTGCTGCAGCTCGGGAGGAAAGCGGACGTGCATGCCCCCACTCGAGACGAGGCCTGACTCCCCTGGGGAGACTCAGAAGCACCCCAAGATCCATGGCAACACTGGAGAGGAATCCTCAGGTTCCGGCCCCGACTCCACACAAGGACTGAGGCCCCGGCATGGACGGGAGAGGAATCCCGAGAGGTCCCCTAGCAACTCGCATGGGGACTGGCCTTGCCTGAGGCCACCAGAGCGGCTCCCTGATGTCCCCGTCGTAACTCGAGAAGACCTGCCGCAACTCGAGAAAATCCAGGAGGTTCTCCCCTCCAGGCGAGATGAGGCCCATTTCCGCTGAGGCGTCTCGAGGCTGATCACACCTCGCCTCTGGAACTTCGAAAGGGTCCTTCACACCCTTGGTGCAAATCAAGAAGTTCCCCGACATACCCGTCTCCACTCGAGAGGAATCACGAGGGTCCCGCCCACATCCAGAGGAGCCCCTTTTCCGCCTCGTAGCTCGAGATGAGGGATCCTTTCCCTGCTTCGTCGGGAAAGAGTTCCCGGTGTTCCCGTCGCATCTCAAGAGGAGGCCCTCTCAACAGGAACGGCGAGAGGAACTCCAGGGTCGTGCCACCATTCCAAGAGTCCCCCAGATGTCTCAGTCCATTCCAGAGGAACCTCTTTTTCCTTCACCGGCTCGTCTTTCACGCCGAGGATCGACTCACACCAAGGTGGCACGTGGCACAGCCCTGTGGGAAACCTCGTGGGAAAGCCTCGAGGGAAAGCCTCGATGGAAAGCCACAGATCCCCTGATCCACGTGACAGGAAGCGTGACACTACTGCTGCAGCTCGGGAGGAAAGCGCACGTGCATGCCCCCACTCGAGACGAGGCCTGACTCCCCTGGGGAGACTCAGAAGCACCCCAAGATCCATGGCAACACTGGAGAGGAATCCTCAGGTTCCGGCCCCGACTCCACACAAGGACTGAGGCCCCGGCATGGACGGGAGAGGAATCCCGAGAGGTCCCCTAGCAACTCGCACGGGGACTGGCCTTTCCTGGGGCCACCAGAGCGGGTCCCTGAGGTCCCCGTCGTAACTCGAGAAGACCTGCCGCAGCTCGAGAAAATCCAGGAGGTTCTCCCCTCCAGGCGAGATGAGGCCCATTTCCGCTGAGGCGTCTCGAGGCTGATCACACCTCACCTCTGGAACTTCGAAAGGGTCCTTCACACCTTTGGTGCAAATCAAGAAGTTCCCCGACCTAGCCGTCTCCACTCGAGAGGAATCACGAGGGTCCCGCCCACATCCAGAGGAGCCCCGTTTCCGCCTTGTAGCTCGAGATGAGGGATCCTTTCCCTGCTTCGTCGGGAAAGAGTTCCCGGCGTTCCCGTCGCATCTCAAGAGAACGCCCTCTCAAGAGGAACGGCGAGAAGAACTCCAGGGTCGTGCCACCATTCCAAGAGTCCCCCAGATGTCTCAGTCCATTCCAGAGGAACCTCTTTTCCCTTCACCGGCTCGTCTTTCACGCCGAGGATCGACTCACACCAAGGTGGCACGTGGCACAGCCCTGTGGGAAAGCCTCGTGGGAAAGCCTCGAGGGACAGCCTCGAGGGAAAGCCACAGATCCCTTGATCCACGTGACAGGAAGCGTGACACTACTGCTGAAGCTCGGGAGGAAAGCGCACGTGCATGCCCCCACTCGAGACGAGGCCTGACTCCCCTGGGGAGACTCAGAAGCACCCCAAGATCCATGGCAACACTGGAGAAGAATCCTCAGGTTCCGGCCCCGACTCCACACAAGGACTGAGGCCACGGCATGGACGGGAGAGGAATCCCGAGAGGTCCCCTAGCAACTCGCATGGGGACTGGCCTTGCCTGAGGCCACCAGAGCGGCTCCCTGATGTCCCCGTCGTAACTCGAGAAGACCTGCTGCAACTCGAGAAAATCCAGGAGGTTCTCCCCTCCAGGCGAGATGAGGCCCATTTCCGCTGAGGCGTCTCGAGGCTGATCACACCTCGCCTCTGGAACTTCGAAAGGCTCCTTCACACCCTTGGTGCAAATCAAGAAGTTCCCCGACATACCCGTCTCCACTCGAGAGGAATCACGAGGGTCCCGCCCACATCCAGAGGAGCCCCTTTTCCGCCTCGTAGCTCGAGATGAGGGATCCTTTCCCTGCTTCGTCGGGAAAGAGTTCCCGGTGTTCCCGTCGCATCTCAAGAGGAGGCCCTCTCAACAGGAACGGCGAGAGGAACTCCAGGGTCGTGCCACCATTCCAAGAGTCCCCCAGATGTCTCAGTCCATTCCAGAGGAACCTCTTTTTCCTTCACCGGCTCGTCTTTCACGCCGAGGATCGACTCACACCAAGGTGGCACGTGGCACAGCCCTGTGGGAAACCTCGTGGGAAAGCCTCGAGGGAAAGCCTCGATTTAAAGCCACAGATCCCCTGATCCACGTGACAGGAAGCGTGACACTACTGCTGCAGCTCGGGAGGAAAGCGCACGTGCATGCCCCCACTCGAGACGAGGCCTGACTCCCCTGGGGAGACTCAGAAGCACCCCAAGATCCATGGCAACACTGGAGAGGAATCCTCAGGTTCCGGCCCCGACTCCACACAAGGACTGAGGCCCCGGCATGGACGGGAGAGGAATCCCGAGAGGTCCCCTAGCAACTCGCACGGGGACTGGCCTTTCCTGAGGCCACCAGAGCGGGTCCCTGAGGTCCCCGTCGTAACTCGAGAAGACCTGCCGCAGCTCGAGAAAATCCAGGAGGTTCTCCCCTCCAGGCGAGATGAGGCCCATTTCCGCTGAGGCGTCTCGAGGCTGATCACACCTCACCTCTGGAACTTCGAAAGGGTCCTTCACACCTTTGGTGCAAATCAAGAAGTTCCCCGACCTAGCCGTCTCCACTCGAGAGGAATCACGAGGGTCCCGCCCACATCCAGAGGAGCCCCGTTTCCGCCTTGTAGCTCGAGATGAGGGATCCTTTCCCTGCTTCGTCGGGAAAGAGTTCCCGGCGTTCCCGTCGCATCTCAAGAGAACGCCCTCTCAAGAGGAACGGCGAGAAGAACTCCAGGGTCGTGCCACCATTCCAAGAGTCCCCCAGATGTCTCAGTCCATTCCAGAGGAACCTCTTTTCCCTTCACCGGCTCGTCTTTCACGCCGAGGATCGACTCACACCAAGGTGGCACGTGGCACAGCCCTGTGGGAAAGCCTCGTGGGAAAGCCTCGAGGGACAGCCTCGAGGGAAAGCCACAGATCCCTTGATCCACGTGACAGGAAGCGTGACACTACTGCTGCAGCTCGGGAGGAAAGCGCACGTGCATGCCCCCACTCGAGACGAGGCCTGACTCCCCTGGGGAGACTCAGAAGCACCCCAAGATCCATGGCAACACTGGAGAAGAATCCTCAGGTTCCGGCCCCGACTCCACACAAGGACTGAGGCCACGGCATGGACGGGAGAGGAATCCCGAGAGGTCCCCTAGCAACTCGCATGGGGACTGGCCTTGCCTGAGGCCACCAGAGCGGCTCCCTGATGTCCCCGTCGTAACTCGAGAAGACCTGCCGCAACTCGAGAAAATCCAGGAGGTTCTCCCCTCCAGGCGAGATGAGGCCCATTTCCGCTGAGGCGTCTCGAGGCTGATCACACCTCGCCTCTGGAACTTCGAAAGGCTCCTTCACACCCTTGGTGCAAATCAAGAAGTTCCCCGACATACCCGTCTCCACTCGAGAGGAATCACGAGGGTCCCGCCCACATCCAGAGGAGCCCCTTTTCCGCCTCGTAGCTCGAGATGAGGGATCCTTTCCCTGCTTCGTCGGGAAAGAGTTCCCGGTGTTCCCGTCGCATCTCAAGAGGAGGCCCTCTCAACAGGAACGGCGAGAGGAACTCCAGGGTCGTGCCACCATTCCAAGAGTCCCCCAGATGTCTCAGTCCATTCCAGAGGAACCTCTTTTTCCTTCACCGGCTCGTCTTTCACGCCGAGGATCGACTCACACCAAGGTGGCACGTGGCACAGCCCTGTGGGAAACCTCGTGGGAAAGCCTCGAGGGAAAGCCTCGATGGAAAGCCACAGATCCCCTGATCCACGTGACAGGAAGCGTGACACTACTGCTGCAGCTCGGGAGGAAAGCGCACGTGCATGCCCCCACTCGAGACGAGGCCTGACTCCCCTGGGGAGACTCAGAAGCACCCCAAGATCCATGGCAACACTGGAGAGGAATCCTCAGGTTCCGGCCCCGACTCCACACAAGGACTGAGGCCCCGGCATGGACGGGAGAGGAATCCCGAGAGGTCCCCTAGGAACTCGCACGGGGACTGGCCTTTCCTGAGGCCACCAGAGCGGGTCCCTGAGGTCCCCGTCGTAACTCGAGAAGACCTGCCGCAGCTCGAGAAAATCCAGGAGGTTCTCCCCTCCAGGCGAGATGAGGCCCATTTCCGCTGAGGCGTCTCGAGGCTGATCACACCTCACCTCTGGAACTTCGAAAGGGTCCTTCACACCTTTGGTGCAAATCAAGAAGTTCCCCGACCTAGCCGTCTCCACTCGAGAGGAATCACGAGGGTCCCGCCCACATCCAGAGGAGCCCCGTTTCCGCCTTGTAGCTCGAGATGAGGGATCCTTTCCCTGCTTCGTCGGGAAAGAGTTCCCGGCGTTCCCGTCGCATCTCAAGAGAACGCCCTCTCAAGAGGAACGGCGAGAAGAACTCCAGGGTCGTGCCACCATTCCAAGAGTCCCCCAGATGTCTCAGTCCATTCCAGAGGAACCTCTTTTCCCTTCACCGGCTCGTCTTTCACGCCGAGGATCGACTCACACCAAGGTGGCACGTGGCACAGCCCTGTGGGAAAGCCTCGTGGGAAAGCCTCGAGGGATAGCCTCGAGGGAAAGCAACAGATCCCTTGATCCACGTGACAGGAAGCGTGACACTACTGCTGCAGCTCGGGAGGAAAGCGCACGTGCATGCCCCCACTCGAGACGAGGCCTGACTCCCCTGGGGAGACTCAGAAGCACCCCAAGATCCATGGCAACACTGGAGAAGAATCCTCAGGTTCCGGCCCCGACTCCACACAAGGACTGAGGCCACGGCATGGACGGGAGAGGAATCCCGAGAGGTCCCCTAGCAACTCGCATGGGGACTGGCCTTTCCTGAGGCCACCAGAGCGGGTCCCTGAGGTCCCCGTCGTAACTCGAGAAGACCTGCCGCAACTCGAGAAAATCCAGGAGGTTCTCCCCTCCAGGCGAGATGAGGCCCATTTCCGCTGAGGCGTCTCGAGGCTGATCACACCTCACCTCTGGAACTTCGAAAGGGTCCTTCACACCCTTGGTGCAAATCAAGAAGTTCCCCGACCTATCCGTCTCCACTCGAGAGGAATCACGAGGGTCCCGCCCACATCCAGAGGAGCCCCGTTTCCGCCTCGTAGCTCGAGATGAGGGATCCTTTCCCTGCTTCGTCGGGAAAGAGTTCCCGGCGTTCCCGTCGCATCTCAAGAGGAGGCCCTCTCAACAGGAACGGCGAGAGGAACTCCAGGGTCGTGCCACCATTCCAAGAGTCCCCCAGATGTCTCAGTCCATTCCAGAGGAACCTCTTTTCCCGTCACCGGCTCGTCTTTCACGCCGAGGATCGACTCACACCAAGGTGGCACGTGGCACAGCCCTGTGGGAAAGCCTCGTGGGAAAGCCTCGAGGGACAGCCTCGAGGGAAAGCCACAGATCCCTTGATCCACGTGACAGGAAGCGTGACACTACTGCTGCAGCCCGGGAGGAAAGCGCACGTGCATGCCCCCACTCGAGACGAGGCCTGACTCCCCTGGGGAGACTCAGAAGCACCCCAAGATCCATGGCAACACTGGAGAGGAATCCTCAGGTTCCGGCCCCGACTCCACACAAGGACTGAGGCCCCGGCATGGACGGGAGAGGAATCCCCAGAGGTCCCCTAGCAACTCGCATGGGGACTGGCCTTTCCTGAGGCCACCAGAGCGGGTCCCTGAGGTCCCCGTCGTAACTCGAGAAGACCTGCCGCAGCTCGAGAAAATCCAGGAGGTTCTCCCCTCCAGGCGAGATGAGGCCCATTTCCGCTGAGGCGTCTCGAGGCTGATCACACCTCACCTCTGGAACTTCGAAAGGGTCCTTCACACCCTTGGTGCAAATCAAGAAGTTCCCCGACCTAGGGGTCCCCACTCGAGAGGAATCACGAGGGTCCCGCCCACATCCAGAGGAGCCCCGTTTCCGCCTGGTAGCTCGAGATGAGGGATCCTTTCCCTGCTTCATCGGGAAAGAGTTCCCGGCGTTCCCGTCGCATCTCAAGAGGAGGCCCTCTCAACAGGAACGGCGAGAGGAACTCCAGGGTCGTGCCACCATTCCAAGAGTCCCCCAGATGTCTCAGTCCATTCCAGAGGAACCTCTTTTCCCTTCACCGGCTCGTCTTTCACGCCGAGGATCGACTCACACCAAGGTGGCACGTGGCACAGCCCTGTGGGAAAGCCTCGAGGGACAGCCTCGAGGGAAAGCCACAGATCCCTTGATCCACGTGACAGGAAGCGTGACACTACTGCTGCAGCTCGGGAGAAAAGCGCACGTGCATGCCCCCACTCGAGACGAGGCCTGACTCCCTGGGGAGACTCAGAAGCACCCGAAGATCCATGGCAACACTGGAGAGGAATCCTCAGGTTCCGGCCCCGACTCCACACAAGGACTGAGGCCCCGGCATGGACGGGAGAGGAATCCCGAGAGGTCCCCTAGCAACTCGCATGGGGACTGGCCTTTCCTGAGGCCACCAGAGCGGGTCCCTGAGGTCCCCGTCGTAACTCGAGAAGACCTGCCGCAGCTCGAGAAAATCCAGGAGGTTCTCCCCTCCAGGCGAGATGAGGCCCATTTCCGCTGAGGCGTCTCGAGGCTGATGACACCTCACCTCTGGAACTTCGAAAGGGTCCTTCACACCCTTGGTGCAAATCAAGAAGTTCCCCGACCTAGCCGTCTCCACTCGAGAGGAATCACGAGGGTCCCGCCCACATCCAGAGGAGCCCCGTTTCCGCCTCGTAGCTCGAGATGAGGGATCCTTTCCCTGCTTCGTCGGGAAAGAGTTCCCGGCGTTCCCGTCGCATCTCAAGAGAAGGCCCTCTCAAGAGGAACGGCGAGAGGAACTCCAGGGTCGTGCCACCATTCCAAGAGTCCCCCAGATGTCTCAGTCCATTCCAGAGGAACCTCTTTTCCCTTCACCGGCTCGTCTTTCTCGCCGAGGATGGACTCACACCAAGGTGGCACGTGGCACAGCCCTGTGGGAAAGCCTCGTGGGAAAGCCTCGAGGGACAGCCTCGAGGGAAAGCCACAGATCCCTTGATCCACGTGACAGGAAGCGTGACACTACTGCTGCAGCTCGGGAGGAAAGCGCACGTGCATGCCCCCACTCGAGACGAGGCCTGACTCCCCTGGGGAGACTCAGAAGCACCCCAAGATCCATGGCAACACTGGAGAGGAATCCTCAGGTTCCGGCCCCGACTCCACACAAGGACTGAGGCCCCGGCATGGACGGGAGAGGAATCCCGAGAGGTCCCCTAGCAACTCGCACGGGGACTGGCCTTTCCTGAGGCCACCAGAGCGGGTCCCTGAGGTCCCCGTCGTAACTCGAGAAGACCTGCCGCACCTCGAGAAAATCCAGGAGGTTCTCCCCTCCAGGCGAGATGAGGCCCATTTCCGCTGAGGCGTCTCGAGGCTGATCACACCTCACCTCTGGAACTTCGAAAGGGTCCTTCACACCCTTGGTGCAAATCAAGAAGTTCCCGGACATACCCGCCTCCACTCGAGAGGAATCACGAGGGTCCCGCCCACATCCAGAGGAGCCCCGTTTCCGCCTCGTAGCTCGAGATGAGGGATCCTTTCCCTGCTTCGTCGGGAAAGAGTTCCCGGCGTTCCCGTCGCGTCTCAAGAGGAGGCCCTCTCAACAGGAACGGCGAGAGGAACTCCAGGGTCGTGCCACCATTCCAAGAGTCCCCCAGATGTCTCAGTCCATTCCAGAGGAACCTCTTTTCCCTTCACCGGCTCGTCTTTCACGCCGAGGATCGACTCACACCAAGGTGGCACGTGGCACAGCCCTGTGGGAAAGCCTCGTGGGAAAGCCTCGAGGGACAGCCTCGAGGGAAAGCCACAGATCCCTTGATCCACGTGACAGGAAGCGTGACACTACTGCTGCAGCTCGGGAGGAAAGCGCACGTGCATGCCCCCACTCGAGACGAGGCCTGTCTCCCCTGGGGAGACTCAGAAGCACCCCAAGATCCATGGCAACACTGGAGAGGAATCCTCAGGTTCCAGCCCCGACTCCACACAAGGCCTGAGGCCCCGGCATGGACGGGAGAGGAATCCCGAGAGGTCCCCTAGCAACTCGCATGGGGACTGGCCTTTCCTGAGGCCACCAGAGCGGGTCCCTGAGGTCCCTGTCGTAACTCGAGAAGACCTGCCGCAACTCGAGAAAATCCAGGAGGTTCTCCCCTCCAGGCGAGATGAGGCCCATTTCCGCTGAGGCGTCTCGAGTCTGATCACACCTCACCTCTGGAACTTCGAAAGGGTCCTTCACACCCTTGGTTCAAATCAAGAAGTTCCCCGACCTAGCCGTCTCCACTCGAGAGGAATCACGAGGGTCCCGCCCACATCCAGAGGAGCCCCGTTTCCGCCTCGTAGCTCGAGATGAGGGATCCTTTCCTTGCTTCGTCGGGAAAGAGTTCCCGGCGTTCCCGTCGCATCTCAAGAGGAGGTCCTCTGAACAGGTACGGCGAGAGGAAGTCCAGGGTCGTGCCACCATTCCAAGAGTCCCCCAGATGTCTCAGTCCATTCCAGAGGAACCTCTTTTCCCTTCACCGGCTCGTCTTTCACGCCAAGGATCGACTCACACCAAGGTGGCACGTGGCACAGCCCTGTGGGAAAGCCTCGTGGGAAAGCCTCGAGGGACAGCCTCGAGGGAAAGCCACAGATCCCTTGATCCACGTGACAGGAAGCGTGACACTACTGCTGCAGCTCGGGAGGAAAGCGCACGTGCATGCCCCCACTCGAGACGAGGCCTGACTCCCCTGGGGAGACTCAGAAGCACCCCAAGATCCATGGCAACACTGGAGAGGAATCCTCAGGTTCCGGCCCCGACTCCACACAAGGACTGAGGCCCCGGCATGGACGGGAGAGGAATCCCAAGAGGTCCCCTAGCAACTCGCATGGGGACTGGCCTTTCCTGAGGCAACCAGAGTGGGTCCCTGAGGTCCCCGTCGTAACTCGAGAAGACCTGCCGCAGTTCGAGAGAATCCAGGAGGTTCTCCCCTCCAGGCGAGATGAGGCCCATTTCCGCTGAGGCGTCTCGAGGCTGATCACACCTCACCTCTGGAACTTCGAAATGGTCCTTCACACCCTTGGTGCAAATCAAGAAGTTCCCCGACCTAGCCGTCTCCACTCGAGAGGAATCACGAGGGTCCCGCCCACATCCAGAGGAGCCCCGTTTCCGCCTCGTAGCTCGAGATGAGGGATCCTTTCCCTGCTTCGTCGGGAAAGAGTTCCCGGCGTTCCCGTCGCATCTCAAGAGGAGGCCCTCTGAACAGGAACAGTGAGAGGAACTCCAGGGTCGTGCCACCATTCCAAGAGTCCCCCAGATGTCTCAGTCCATTCCAGAGGAACCTCTTTTCCCTTCACCGGCTCGTCTTTCACGCCGAGGATCGACTCACACCAAGGTGGCACGTGGCACAGCCCTGTGGGAAAGCCTCGTGGGAAAGCCTCGAGGGACAGCCTCGAGGGAAAGCCACAGATCCCTTGATCCACGTGACAGGAAGCGTGACACTACTGCTGCAGCCCGGGAGGAAAGCGCACGTGCATGCCCCCACTCGAGACGAGGCCTGTCTCCCCTGGGGAGACTCAGAAGCACCCCAAGATCCATGGCAACACTGGAGAGGAATCCTCAGGTTCCGGCCCCGACTCCACACAAGGACTGAGGCCCCGGCATGGATGGGAGAGGAATCCCGAGAGGTCCCCTAGCAACTCGCATGGGGACTGGCCTTTCCTGAGGCCACCAGAGCGGTCCCTGAGGTCCCCGTCGTAACTCGAGAAGACCTGCCGCAACTTGAGAAAATCCAGGAGGTTCTCCCCTCCAGGCGAAATGAGGCCCATTTCCGCTGAGGCGTCTCGAGGCTGATCACACCTCACCTCTGGAACTTCGAAAGGGTCCTTCACACCCTTGCTGCAAATCAAGAAGTTCCCCGTCCTAGCCGTCTCCACTCGAGAGGAATCACGAGGGTCCCGCCCACATCCAGAGGAGCCCCGTTTCCGCCTCGTAGCTCGAGATGAGGGATCCTTTCCTTGCTTCGTCGGGAAAGAGTTCCCGGCGTTCCCGTCGCATCTCAAGAGGAGGCCCTCTGAACAGGTACGGCGAGAGGAACTCCAGGGTCGTGCCACCATTCCAAGAGTCCCCCAGATGTCTCAGTCCATTCCAGAGGAACCTCTTTTCCCTTCACCGGCTCGTCTTTCACGCCGAGGATCGACTCACACCAAGGTGGCACGTGGCACAGCCCTGTGGGAAAGCCTCGTGGGAAAGCCTCGAGGGACAGCCTCGAGGGAAAGCCACAGATCCCTTGATCCACGTGACAGGAAGCGTGACACTACTGCTGCAGCTCGGGAGGAAAGCGCACGTGCATGCCCCCACTCGAGACGAGGCCTGACTCCCTGGGGAGACTCAGAAGCACCCCAAGATCCATGGCAACACTGGAGAGGAATCCTCAGGTTCCGGCCCCGACTCCACACAAGGACTGAGGCCTCGCCATGGACGGGAGAGGTATCCCGAGAGGTCCCCTAGCAACTCGCACGGGGACTGGCCTTTCCTGAGGCCACCAGAGCGGGTCCCTGAGGTCCCCGTCGTAACTCGAGAAGACCTGCCTCAACTCGAGAAAATCCAGGAGGTTCTCCCCTCCAGGCGAGATGAAGCCCATTTCCGCTGAGGCGTCTCGAGGCTGATCACACCTCACCTCTGGAACTTCGAAAGGGTCCTTCACACCCTTGGTGCAAATCAAGAAGTTCCCCGACCTAGCCGTCTCCACTCGAGAGGAATCACGAGGGTCCCGCCCACATCCAGAGGAGCCCCGTTTCCGCCTCGTAGCTCGAGATGAGGGATCCTTTCCCTGCTTCGTCGGGAAAGAGTTCCCGGCGTTCCCGTCGCATCTCAAGAGGAGGCCCTCTCAACAGGAACGGCGAGAGGAACTCCAGGGTCGTGCCACCATTCCAAGAGTCCCCCAGATGTCTCAGTCCATTCCAGAGGAACCTCTTTTCCCTTCACCGGCTCGTCTTTCATGCCGAGGATCGACTCACACCAAGGTGGCACATGGCACAGCCCTGTGGGAAAGCCTCGTGGGAAAGCCTCGAGGGACAGCCTCGAGGGAAAGCCACAGATCCCTTGATCCACGTGACAGGAAGCGTGACACTACTGCTGCAGCTCGGGAGGAAAGCGCACGTGCATGCCCCCACTCGAGACGAGGCCTGACTCCCCTGGGGAGACTCAGAAGCACCCCAAGATCCATGGCAACACTGGAGAGGAAACCTCAGGTTCCGGCCCCGACTCCACACAAGGACTGAGGCCCCGGCATGGACGGGAGAGGAATCCCGAGAGGTCCCCTAGCAACTCGCATGGGGACTGGCCTTTCCTGAGGCAACCAGAGTGGGTCCCTGAGGTCCCCGTCGTAACTCGAGAAGACCTGCCGCAGCTCGAGAGAATCCAGGAGGTTCTCCCCTCCAGGCGAGATGAGGCCCATTTCCGCTGAGGCGTCTCGAGGCTGATCACACCTCACCTCTGGAACTTCGAAAGGGTCCTTCACACCCTTGGTGCAAATCAAGAAGTTCCCCGACCTAGCCGTCTCCACTCGAGAGGAATCACGAGGGTCCCGCCCACATCCAGAGGAGCCCCGTTTCCGCCTCGTAGCTCGAGATGAGGGATCCTTTCCCTGATTCGTCGGGAAAGAGTTCCCGGCGTTCCCGTCGCATCTCAAGAGGAGGCCCTCTGAACAGGAACGGCGAGAGGAACTCCAGGGTCGTGCCACCATTCCAAGAGTCCCCCAGATGTCTCAGTCCATTCCAGAGGAACCTCTTTTCCCTTCACCGGCTCGTCTTTCACGCCGAGGATCGACTCACACCAAGGTGGCACGTGGCACAGCCCTGTGGGAAAGCCTCGTGGGAAAGCCTCGAGGGACAGCCTCGAGGGAAAGCCACAGATCCCTTGATCCACGTGACAGGAAGCGTGACACTACTGCTGCAGCTCGGGAGGAAAGCGCACGTGCATGCCCCCACTCGAGACGAGGCCTGTCTCCCCTGGGGAGACTCAGAAGCACCCCAAGATCCATGGCAACACTGGAGAGGAATCCTCAGGTTCCGGCCCCGACTCCACACAAGGACTGAGGCCCCGGCATGGATGGGAGAGGAATCCCGAGAGGTCCCCTAGCAACTCGCATGGGGACTGGCCTTTCCTGAGGCCACCAGAGCGGGTCCCTGAGGTCTCTGTCGTAACTCGAGAAGACCTGCCGCAACTCGAGAAAATCCAGGAGGTTCTCCCCTCCAGGCGAGATGAGGCCCATTTCCGCTGAGGCGTCTCGAGGCTGATCACACCTCACCTCTGGAACTTCGAAAGGGTCCTTCACACCCTTGGTTCAAATCAAGAAGTTCCCCGACCTAGCCGTCTCCACTCGAGAGGAATCACGAGGGTCCCGCCCACATCCAGAGGAGCCCCGTTTCCGCCTCGTAGCTCGAGATGAGGGATCCTTTCCTTGCTTCGTCGGGAAAGAGTTCCCGGCGTTCCCGTCGCATCTCAAGAGGAGGTCCTCTCAACAGGTACGGCGAGAGGAACTCCAGGGTCGTGCCACCATTCCAAGAGTCCCCCAGATGTCTCAGTCCATTCCAGAGGAACCTCTTTTCCCTTCACCGGCTCGTCTTTCTCGCCGAGGATCGACTCTCACCAAGGTGGCACGTGGCACAGCCCTGTGGGAAAGCCTCGTGGGAAAGCCTCGAGGGACAGCCTCGAGGGAAAGCCCAGATCCCTTGATCCACGTGACAGGAAGCGTGACACTACTGCTGCAGCTCGGGAGGAAAGCGCACGTGCATGCCCCACTCGAGACGAGGCCTGACTCCCCTGGGGAGACTCAGAAGCACCCCAAGATCCATGGCAACACTGGAGAGGAATCCTCAGGTTTCGGCCCCGACTCCACACAAGGACTGAGGCCCCGGCATGGACGGGAGAGGAATCCCGAGAGGTCCCCTAGCAACTCGCACGGGGACTGGCCTTTCCTGAGGCCACCAGAGCGGGTCCCTGAGGTCCCCGTCGTAACTCGAGAAGACCTGCCGCAGCTCGAGAAAATCCAGTAGGTTCTCCCCTCCAGGCGAGATGAGGCCCATTTCCGCTGAGGCGTCTCGAGGCTGATCACACCTCACCTCTGGAACTTCGAAAGGGTCCTTCACACCCTTGGTGCAAATCAAGAAGTTCCCGGACATACCCGCCTCCACTCGAGAGGAATCACGAGGGTCCCGCCCACATCCAGAGGAGCCCCGTTTGCGCCTCGTAGCTCGAGATGAGGGATCCTTTCCCTGCTTCGTCGGGAAAGAGTTCCCGGCGTTCCCGTCGCACCTCAAGAGGAGGCCCTCTCAACAGGAACGGCGAGAGGAACTCCAGGGTCGTGCCACCATTCCAAGAGTCCCCCAGATGTCTCAGTCCTTTCCAGAGGAACCTCTTTTCCCATCACCGGCTCGTCTTTCACGCCGAGGATCGACTCACACCAAGGTGGCACGTGGCACAGCCCTGTGGGAAAGCCTCGTGGGAAAGCCTCGAGGGACAGCCTCGAGGGTAAGCCACAGATCCCTTGATCCACGTGACAGGAAGCGTGACACTACTGCTGCAGCTCGGGAGGAAAGCGCACGTGCATGCCCCCACTCGAGACGAGGCCTGTCTCCCCTGGGGAGACTCAGAAGCACCCCAAGATCCATGGCAACACTGGAGAGGAATCCTCAGGTTCCGGCCCCGACTCCACACAAGGCCTGAGGCCCCGGCATGGACGGGAGAGGAATCCCGAGAGGTCCCCTAGCAACTCGCATGGGGACTGGCCTTTCCTGAGGCCACTAGAGCGGGTCCCTGAGGTCTCTGTCGTAACTCGAGAAGACCTGCCGCAACTCGAGAAAATCCAGGAGGTTCTCCCCTCCAGGCGAGATGAGGCCCATTTCCGCTGAGGCGTCTCGAGGCTGATCACACCTCACCTCTGGAACTTCGAAAGGGTCCTTCACACCCTTGGTTCAAATCAAGAAGTTCCCCGACCTAGCCGTCTCCACTCGAGAGGAATCACGAGGGTCCCGCCCACATCCAGAGGAGCCCCGTTTCCGCCTCGTAGCTCGAGATGAGGGATCCTTTCCTTGCTTCGTCGGGAAAGAGTTCCCGGCGTTCCCGTCGCATCTCAAGAGGAGGTCCTCTCAACAGGTACGGCGAGAGGAACTCCAGGGTCGTGCCACCATTCCAAGAGTCCCCCAGATGTCTCAGTCCATTCCAGAGGAACCTCTTTTCCCTTCACCGGCTCGTCTTTCTCGCCGAGGATCGACTCTCACCAAGGTGGCACGTGGCACAGCCCTGTGGGAAAGCCTCGTGGGAAAGCCTCGAGGGACAGCCTCGAGGGAAAGCCCAGATCCCTTGATCCACGTGACAGGAAGCGTGACACTACTGCTGCAGCTCGGGAGGAAAGCGCACGTGCATGCCCCACTCGAGACGAGGCCTGACTCCCCTGGGGAGACTCAGAAGCACCCCAAGATCCATGGCAACACTGGAGAGGAATCCTCAGGTTTCGGCCCCGACTCCACACAAGGACTGAGGCCCCGGCATGGACGGGAGAGGAATCCCGAGAGGTCCCCTAGCAACTCGCACGGGGACTGGCCTTTCCTGAGGCCACCAGAGCGGGTCCCTGAGGTCCCCGTCGTAACTCGAGAAGACCTGCCGCAGCTCGAGAAAATCCAGTAGGTTCTCCCCTCCAGGCGAGATGAGGCCCATTTCCGCTGAGGCGTCTCGAGGCTGATCACACCTCACCTCTGGAACTTCGAAAGGGTCCTTCACACCCTTGGTGCAAATCAAGAAGTTCCCCGACCTAGCCGTCTCCACTCGAGAGGAATCACGAGGGTCCCGCCCACATCCAGAGGAGCCCCGTTTCCGCCTCGTAGCTCGAGATGAGGGATCCTTTCCTTGCTTCGTCGGGAAAGAGTTCCCGGCGTTCCCGTCGCATCTCAAGAGGAGGTCCTCTCAACAGGTACGGCGAGAGGAAGTCCAGGGTCGTGCCACCATTCCAAGAGTCCCCCAGATGTCTCAGTCCATTCCAGAGGAACCTCTTTTCCCTTCACCGGCTCGTCTTTCACGCCAAGGATCGACTCACACCAAGGTGGCACGTGGCACAGCCCTGTGGGAAAGCCTCGTGGGAAAGCCTCTAGGGACAGCCTCGAGGGAAAGCCACAGATCCCTTGATCCACGTGACAGGAAGCGTGACACTACTGCTGCAGCTCGGGAGGAAAGCGCACGTGCATGCCCCCACTCGAGACGAGGCCTGACTCCCCTGGGGAGACTCAGAAGCACCCCAAGATCCATGGCAACACTGGAGAGGAAACCTCAGGTTCCGGCCCCGACTCCACACAAGGACTGAGGCCCCGGCATGGACGGGAGAGGAATCCCGAGAGGTCCCCTAGCAACTCGCATGGGGACTGGCCTTTCCTGAGGCAACCAGAGTGGGTCCCTGAGGTCCCCGTCGTAACTCGAGAAGACCTGCCGCAGCTCGAGAGAATCCAGGAGGTTCTCCCCTCCAGGCGAGATGAGGCCCATTTCCGCTGAGGCGTCTCGAGGCTGATCACACCTCACCTCTGGAACTTCGAAAGGGTCCTTCACACCCTTGGTGCAAATCAAGAAGTTCCCCGACCTAGCCGTCTCCACTCGAGAGGAATCACGAGGGTCCCGCCCACATCCAGAGGAGCCCCGTTTCCGCCTCGTAGCTCGAGATGAGGGATCCTTTCCCTGATTCGTCGGGAAAGAGTTCCCGGCGTTCCCGTCGCATCTCAAGAGGAGGCCCTCTGAACAGGAACGGCGAGAGGAACTCCAGGGTCGTGCCACCATTCCAAGAGTCCCCCAGATGTCTCAGTCCATTCCAGAGGAACCTCTTTTCCCTTCACCGGCTCGTCTTTCACGCCGAGGATCGACTCACACCAAGGTGGCACGTGGCACAGCCCTGTGGGAAAGCCTCGTGGGAAAGCCTCGAGGGACAGCCTCGAGGGAAAGCCACAGATCCCTTGATCCACGTGACAGGAAGCGTGACACTACTGCTGCAGCCCGGGAGGAAAGCGCACGTGCATGCCCCCACTCGAGACGAGGCCTGTCTCCCCTGGGGAGACTCAGAAGCACCCCAAGATCCATGGCAACACTGGAGAGGAATCCTCAGGTTCCGGCCCCGACTCCACACAAGGACTGAGGCCCCGGCATGGATGGGAGAGGAATCCCGAGAGGTCCCCTAGCAACTCGCATGGGGACTGGCCTTTCCTGAGGCCACCAGAGCGGGTCCCTGAGGTCCCAGTCGTAACTCGAGAAGACCTGCCGCAACTCGAGAAAATCCAGGAGGTTCTCCCCTCCAGGCGAGATGAGGCCCATTTCCGCTGAGGCGTCTCGAGGCTGATCACACCTCACCTCTGGAACTTCGAAAGGGTCCTTCACACCCTTGGTGCAAATCAAGAAGTTCCCGGACATACCCGCCTCCACTCGAGAGGAATCACGAGGGTCCCGCCCACATCCAGAGGAGCCCCGTTTGCGCCTCGTAGCTCGAGATGAGGGATCCTTTCCCTGCTTCGTCGGGAAAGAGTTCCCGGCGTTCCCGTCGCACCTCAAGAGGAGGCCCTCTCAACAGGAACGGCGAGAGGAACTCCAGGGTCGTGCCACCATTCCAAGAGTCCCCCAGATGTCTCAGTCCATTCCAGAGGAACCTCTTTTCCCATCACCGGCTCGTCTTTCACGCCGAGGATCGACTCACACCAAGGTGGCACGTGGCACAGCCCTGTGGGAAAGCCTCGTGGGAAAGCCTCGAGGGACAGCCTCGAGGGTAAGCCACAGATCCCTTGATCCACGTGACAGGAAGCGTGACACTACTGCTGCAGCTCGGGAGGAAAGCGCACGTGCATGCCCCCACTCGAGACGAGGCCTGTCTCCCCTGGGGAGACTCAGAAGCACCCCAAGATCCATGGCAACACTGGAGAGGAATCCTCAGGTTCCGGCCCCGACTCCACACAAGGCCTGAGGCCCCGGCATGGACGGGAGAGGAATCCCGAGAGGTCCCCTAGCAACTCGCATGGGGACTGGCCTTTCCTGAGGCCACTAGAGCGGGTCCCTGAGGTCTCTGTCGTAACTCGAGAAGACCTGCCGCAACTCGAGAAAATCCAGGAGGTTCTCCCCTCCAGGCGAGATGAGGCCCATTTCCGCTGAGGCGTCTCGAGGCTGATCACACCTCACCTCTGGAACTTCGAAAGGGTCCTTCACACCCTTGGTTCAAATCAAGAAGTTCCCCGACCTAACCGTCTCCACTCGAGAGGAATCACGAGGGTCCCGCCCACATCCAGAGGAGCCCCGTTTCCGCCTCGTAGCTCGAGATGAGGGATCCTTTCCTTGCTTCGTCGGGAAAGAGTTCCCGGCGTTCCCGTCGCATCTCAAGAGGAGGTCCTCTCAACAGGTACGGCGAGAGGAAGTCCAGGGTCGTGCCACCATTCCAAGAGTCCCCCAGATGTCTCAGTCCATTCCAGAGGAACCTCTTTTCCCTTCACCGGCTCGTCTTTCACGCCAAGGATCGACTCACACCAAGGTGGCACGTGGCACAGCCCTGTGGGAAAGCCTCGTGGGAAAGCCTCGAGGGACAGCCTCGAGGGAAAGCCACAGATCCCTTGATCCACGTGACAGGAAGCGTGACACTACTGCTGCAGCTCGGGAGGAAAGCGCACGTGCATGCCCCCACTCGAGACGAGGCCTGACTCCCCTGGGGAGACTCAGAAGCACCCCAAGATCCATGGCAACACTGGAGAGGAAACCTCAGGTTCCGGCCCCGACTCCACACAAGGACTGAGGCCCCGGCATGGACGGGAGAGGAATCCCGAGAGGTCCCCTAGCAACTCGCATGGGGACTGGCCTTTCCTGAGGCAACCAGAGTGGGTCCCTGAGGTCCCCGTCGTAACTCGAGAAGACCTGCCGCAGCTCGAGAGAATCCAGGAGGTTCTCCCCTCCAGGCGAGATGAGGCCCATTTCCGCTGAGGCGTCTCGAGGCTGATCACACCTCACCTCTGGAACTTCGAAAGGGTCCTTCACACCCTTGGTGCAAATCAAGAAGTTCCCCGACCTAGCCGTCTCCACTCGAGAGGAATCACGAGGGTCCCGCCCACATCCAGAGGAGCCCCGTTTCCGCCTCGTAGCTCGAGATGAGGGATCCTTTCCCTGATTCGTCGGGAAAGAGTTCCCGGCGTTCCCGTCGCATCTCAAGAGGAGGCCCTCTGAACAGGAACGGCGAGAGGAACTCCAGGGTCGTGCCACCATTCCAAGAGTCCCCCAGATGTCTCAGTCCATTCCAGAGGAACCTCTTTTCCCTTCACCGGCTCGTCTTTCACGCCGAGGATCGACTCACACCAAGGTGGCACGTGGCACAGCCCTGTGGGAAAGCCTCGTGGGAAAGCCTCGAGGGACAGCCTCGAGGGAAAGCCACAGATCCCTTGATCCACGTGACAGGAAGCGTGACACTACTGCTGCAGCCCGGGAGGAAAGCGCACGTGCATGCCCCCACTCGAGACGAGGCCTGTCTCCCCTGGGGAGACTCAGAAGCACCCCAAGATCCATGGCAACACTGGAGAGGAATCCTCAGGTTCCGGCCCCGACTCCACACAAGGACTGAGGCCCCGGCATGGATGGGAGAGGAATCCCGAGAGGTCCCCTAGCAACTCGCATGGGGACTGGCCTTTCCTGAGGCCACCAGAGCGGGTCCCTGAGGTCCCAGTCGTAACTCGAGAAGACCTGCCGCAACTCGAGAAAATCCAGGAGGTTCTCCCCTCCAGGCGAGATGAGGCCCATTTCCGCTGAGGCGTCTCGAGGCTGATCACACCTCACCTCTGGAACTTCGAAAGGGTCCGTCACACCCTTGGTTCAAATCAAGAAGTTCCCCGACCTAGCCGTCTCCACTCGAGAGGAATCACGAGGGTCCCGCCCACATCCAGAGGAGCCCCGTTTCCGCCTCGTAGCTCGAGATGAGGGATCCTTTCCTTGCTTCGTCGGGAAAGAGTTCCCGGCGTTCCCGTCGCATCTCAAGAGGAGGTCCTCTGAACAGGTACGGAGAGGAACTCCAGGGTCGTGCCACCATTCCAAGAGTCCCCCAGATGTCTCAGTCCATTCCAGAGGAACCTCTTTTCCCTTCACCGGCTCGTCTTTCTCGCCGAGGATCGACTCTCACCAAGGTGGCACGTGGCACAGCCCTGTGGGAAAGCCTCGTGGGAAAGCCTCGAGGGACAGCCTCGAGGGAAAGCCCAGATCCCTTGATCCACGTGACAGGAAGCGTGACACTACTGCTGCAGCTCGGGAGGAAAGCGCACGTGCATGCCCCACTCGAGACGAGGCCTGACTCCCCTGGGGAGACTCAGAAGCACCCCAAGATCCATGGCAACACTGGAGAGGAATCCTCAGGTTCCGGCCCCGACTCCACACAAGGACTGAGGCCCCGGCATGGACGGGAGAGGAATCCCGAGAGGTCCCCTAGCAACTCGCACGGGGACTGGCCTTTCCTGAGGCCACCAGAGCGGGTCCCTGAGGTCCCCGTCGTAACTCGAGAAGACCTGCCGCAGCTCGAGAAAATCCAGTAGGTTCTCCCCTCCAGGCGAGATGAGGCCCATTTCCGCTGAGGCGTCTCGAGGCTGATCACACCTCACCTCTGGAACTTCGAAAGGGTCCTTCACACCCTTGGTGCAAATCAAGAAGTTCCCGGACATACCCGCCTCCACTCGAGAGGAATCACGAGGGTCCCGCCCACATCCAGAGGAGCCCCGTTTGCGCCTCGTAGCTCGAGATGAGGGATCCTTTCCCTGCTTCGTCGGGAAAGAGTTCCCGGCGTTCCCGTCGCATCTCAAGAGGAGGCCCTCTCAACAGGAACGGCGAGAGGAACTCCAGGGTCGTGCCACCATTCCAAGAGTCCCCCAGATGTCTCAGTCCATTCCAGAGGAACCTCTTTTCCCATCACCGGCTCGTCTTTCACGCCGAGGATCGACTCACACCAAGGTGGCACGTGGCACAGCCCTGTGGGAAAGCCTCGTGGGAAAGCCTCGAGGGACAGCCTCGAGGGTAAGCCACAGATCCCTTGATCCACGTGACAGGAAGCGTGACACTACTGCTGCAGCTCGGGAGGAAAGCGCACGTGCATGCCCCCACTCGAGACGAGGCCTGTCTCCCCTGGGGAGACTCAGAAGCACCCCAAGATCCATGGCAACACTGGAGAGGAATCCTCAGGTTCCGGCCCCGACTCCACACAAGGCCTGAGGCCCCGGCATGGACGGGAGAGGAATCCCGAGAGGTCCCCTAGCAACTCGCATGGGGACTGGCCTTTCCTGAGGCCACTAGAGCGGGTCCCTGAGGTCCCTGTCGTAACTCGAGAAGACCTGCCGCAACTCGAGAAAATCCAGGAGGTTCTCCCCTCCAGGCGAGATGAGGCCCATTTCCGCTGAGGCGTCTCGAGGCTGATCACACCTCACCTCTGGAACTTCGAAAGGGTCCTTCACACCCTTGGTGCAAATCAAGAAGTTCCCCGACCTAGCCGTCTCCACTCGAGAGGAATCACGAGGGTCCCGCCCACATCCAGAGGAGCCCCGTTTCCGCCTCGTAGCTCGAGATGAGGGATCCTTTCCCTGATTCGTCGGGAAAGAGTTCCCGGCGTTCCCGTCGCATCTCAAGAGGAGGCCCTCTGAACAGGAACGGCGAGAGGAACTCCAGGGTCGTGCCACCATTCCAAGAGTCCCCCAGATGTCTCAGTCCATTCCAGAGGAACCTCTTTTCCCTTCACCGGCTCGCCTTTCACGCCGAGGATCGACTCACACCAAGGTGGCACGTGGCACAGCCCTGTGGGAAAGCCTCGTGGGAAAGCCTCGAGGGACAGCCTCGAGGGAAAGCCACAGATCCCTTGATCCACGTGACAGGAAGCGTGACACTACTGCTGCAGCCCGGGAGGAAAGCGCACGTGCATGCCCCCACTCGAGACGAGGCCTGTCTCCCCTGGGGAGACTCAGAAGCACCCCAAGATCCATGGCAACACTGGAGAGGAATCCTCAGGTTCCAGCCCCGACTCCACACAAGGACTGAGGCCCCGGCATGGATGGGAGAGGAATCCCGAGAGGTCCCCTAGCAACTCGCATGGGGACTGGCCTTTCCTGAGGCCACCAGAGCGGGTCCCTGAGGTCCCAGTCGTAACTCGAGAAGACCTGCCGCAACTCGAGAAAATCCAGGAGGTTCTCCCCTCCAGGCGAGATGAGGCCCATTTCCGCTGAGGCGTCTCGAGGCTGATCACACCTCACCTCTGGAACTTCGAAAGGGTCCGTCACACCCTTGGTTCAAATCAAGAAGTTCCCCGACCTAGCCGTCTCCACTCGAGAGGAATCACGAGGGTCCCGCCCACATCCAGAGGAGCCCCGTTTCCGCCTCGTAGCTCGAGATGAGGGATCCTTTCCTTGCTTCGTCGGGAAAGAGTTCCCGGCGTTCCCGTCGCATCTCAAGAGGAGGTCCTCTGAACAGGTACGGAGAGGAACTCCAGGGTCGTGCCACCATTCCAAGAGTCCCCCAGATGTCTCAGTCCATTCCAGAGGAACCTCTTTTCCCTTCACCGGCTCGTCTTTCTCGCCGAGGATCGACTCTCACCAAGGTGGCACGTGGCACAGCCCTGTGGGAAAGCCTCGTGGGAAAGCCTCGAGGGACAGCCTCGAGGGAAAGCCCAGATCCCTTGATCCACGTGACAGGAAGCGTGACACTACTGCTGCAGCTCGGGAGGAAAGCGCACGTGCATGCCCCACTCGAGACGAGGCCTGACTCCCCTGGGGAGACTCAGAAGCACCCCAAGATCCATGGCAACACTGGAGAGGAATCCTCAGGTTCCGGCCCCGACTCCACACAAGGACTGAGGCCCCGGCATGGACGGGAGAGGAATCCCGAGAGGTCCCCTAGCAACTCGCACGGGGACTGGCCTTTCCTGAGGCCACCAGAGCGGGTCCCTGAGGTCCCCGTCGTAACTCGAGAAGACCTGCCGCAGCTCGAGAAAATCCAGTAGGTTCTCCCCTCCAGGCGAGATGAGGCCCATTTCCGCTGAGGCGTCTCGAGGCTGATCACACCTCACCTCTGGAACTTCGAAAGGGTCCTTCACACCCTTGGTGCAAATCAAGAAGTTCCCGGACATACCCGCCTCCACTCGAGAGGAATCACGAGGGTCCCGCCCACATCCAGAGGAGCCCCGTTTGCGCCTCGTAGCTCGAGATGAGGGATCCTTTCCCTGCTTCGTCGGGAAAGAGTTCCCGGCGTTCCCGTCGCATCTCAAGAGGAGGCCCTCTCAACAGGAACGGCGAGAGGAACTCCAGGGTCGTGCCACCATTCCAAGAGTCCCCCAGATGTCTCAGTCCATTCCAGAGGAACCTCTTTTCCCATCACCGGCTCGTCTTTCACGCCGAGGATCGACTCACACCAAGGTGGCACGTGGCACAGCCCTGTGGGAAAGCCTCGTGGGAAAGCCTCGAGGGACAGCCTCGAGGGTAAGCCACAGATCCCTTGATCCACGTGACAGGAAGCGTGACACTACTGCTGCAGCTCGGGAGGAAAGCGCACGTGCATGCCCCCACTCGAGACGAGGCCTGTCTCCCCTGGGGAGACTCAGAAGCACCCCAAGATCCATGGCAACACTGGAGAGGAATCCTCAGGTTCCGGCCCCGACTCCACACAGGGCCTGAGGCCCCGGCATGGACGGGAGAGGAATCCCGAGAGGTCCCCTAGCAACTCGCATGGGGACTGGCCTTTCCTGAGGCCACTAGAGCGGGTCCCTGAGGTCCCTGTCGTAACTCGAGAAGACCTGCCGCAACTCGAGAAAATCCAGGAGGTTCTCCCCTCCAGGCGAGATGAGGCCCATTTCCGCTGAGGCGTCTCGAGGCTGATCACACCTCACCTCTGGAACTTCGAAAGGGTCCTTCACACCCTTGGTTCAAATCAAGAAGTTCCCCGACCTAGCCGTCTCCACTCGAGAGGAATCACGAGGGTCCCGCCCACATCCAGAGGAGCCCCGTTTCCGCCTCGTAGCTCGAGATGAGGGATCCTTTCCTTGCTTCGTCGGGAAAGAGTTCCCGGCGTTCCTGTCGCATCTCAAGAGGAGGTCCTCTCAACAGGTACGGCGAGAGGAAGTCCAGGGTCGTGCCACCATTCCAAGAGTCCCCCAGATGTCTCAGTCCATTCCAGAGGAACCTCTTTTCCCTTCACCGGCTCGTCTTTCACGCCAAGGATCGACTCACACCAAGGTGGCACGTGGCACAGCCCTGTGGGAAAGCCTCGTGGGAAAGCCTCGAGGGACAGCCTCGAGGGAAAGCCACAGATCCCTTGATCCACGTGACAGGAAGCATGACACTACTGCTGCAGCTCGGGAGGAAAGCGCACGTGCATGCCCCCACTCGAGACGAGGCCTGACTCCCCTGGGGAGACTCAGAAGCACCCCAAGATCCATGGCAACACTGGAGAGGAAACCTCAGGTTCCGGCCCCGACTCCACACAAGGACTGAGGCCCCGGCATGGACGGGAGAGGAATCCCGAGAGGTCCCCTAGCAACTCGCATGGGGACTGGCCTTTCCTGAGGCAACCAGAGTGGGTCCCTGAGGTCCCCGTCGTAACTCGAGAAGACCTGCCGCAGCTCGAGAGAATCCAGGAGGTTCTCCCCTCCAGGCGAGATGAGGCCCATTTCCGCTGAGGCGTCTCGAGGCTGATCACACCTCACCTCTGGAACTTCGAAAGGGTCCTTCACACCCTTGGTGCAAATCAAGAAGTTCCCCGACCTAGCCGTCTCCACTCGAGAGGAATCACGAGGGTCCCGCCCACATCCAGAGGAGCCCCGTTTCCGCCTCGTAGCTCGAGATGAGGGATCCTTTCCCTGATTCGTCGGGAAAGAGTTCCCGGCGTTCCCGTCGCATCTCAAGAGGAGGCCCTCTGAACAGGAACGGCGAGAGGAACTCCAGGGTCGTGCCACCATTCCAAGAGTCCCCCAGATGTCTCAGTCCATTCCAGAGGAACCTCTTTTCCCTTCACCGGCTCGTCTTTCACGCCGAGGATCGACTCACACCAAGGTGGCACGTGGCACAGCCCTGTGGGAAAGCCTCGTGGGAAAGCCTCGAGGGACAGCCTCGAGGGAAAGCCACAGATCCCTTGATCCACGTGACAGGAAGCGTGACACTACTGCTGCAGCCCGGGAGGAAAGCGCACGTGCATGCCCCCACTCGAGACGAGGCCTGTCTCCCCTGGGGAGACTCAGAAGCACCCCAAGATCCATGGCAACACTGGAGAGGAATCCTCAGGTTCCGGCCCCGACTCCACACAAGGACTGAGGCCCCGGCATGGATGGGAGAGGAATCCCGAGAGGTCCCCTAGCAACTCGCATGGGGACTGGCCTTTCCTGAGGCCACCAGAGCGGTCCCTGAGGTCCCCGTCGTAACTCGAGAAGACCTGCCGCAACTTGAGAAAATCCAGGAGGTTCTCCCCTCCAGGCGAGATGAGGCCCATTTCCGCTGAGGCGTCTCGAGGCTGATCACACCTCACCTCTGGAACTTCGAAAGGGTCCTTCACACCCTTGCTGCAAATCAAGAAGTTCCCCGTCCTAGCCGTCTCCACTCGAGAGGAATCACGAGGGTCCCGCCCACATCCAGAGGAGCCCCGTTTCCGCCTCGTAGCTCGAGATGAGGGATCCTTTCCTTGCTTCGTCGGGAAAGAGTTCCCGGCGTTCCCGTCGCATCTCAAGAGGAGGCCCTCTGAACAGGTACGGCGAGAGGAACTCCAGGGTCGTGCCACCATTCCAAGAGTCCCCCAGATGTCTCAGTCCATTCCAGAGGAACCTCTTTTCCCTTCACCGGCTCGTCTTTCACGCCGAGGATCGACTCACACCAAGGTGGCACGTGGCACAGCCCTGTGGGAAAGCCTCGTGGGAAAGCCTCGAGGGACAGCCTCGAGGGAAAGCCACAGATCCCTTGATCCACGTGACAGGAAGCGTGACACTACTGTTGCAGCCCGGGAGGAAAGCGCACGTGCATGCCCCCACTCGAGACGAGGCCTGTCTCCCCTGGGGAGACTCAGAAGCACCCCAATATCCATGGCAACACTGGAGAGGAATCCTCAGGTTCCGGCCCCGACTCCACACAAGGACTGAGGCCCCGGCATGGACGGGAGAGGAATCCCGAGAGGTCCCCTAGCAACTCGCATGGGGACTGGCCTTTCTTGAGGCAACAAGAGCGGGTCCCTGAGGTCCCCGTCCTAACACGAGAAGACCTGCCTCAGCTCGAGAAAATCCAGGAGGTTCTCCCCTCCAGGCGAGATGAGGCCCATTTCCGCTGAGGCGTCTCGAGGCTGATCACACCTCACCTCTGGAACTTCGAAAGGGTCCTTCACACCCTTAGTGCAAATCAAGAAGTTCCCCGACCTAGCCGTCTCCACTCGAGAGGAATCACGAGGGTCCCGCCCACATCCAGAGGAGCCCCGTTTCCGCCTCGTAGCTCGAGATGAGGGATCCTTTCCCTGCTTCGTCGGGAAAGAGTTCCCGGCGTTCCCGTCGCATCTCAAGAGGAGGCCCTTTCAACAGGAACGGCGAGAGGAACTCCAGGGTCGTGCCACCATTCCAAGAGTCCCCCAGATGTCTCAGTCCATTCCAGAGGAACCTCTTTTCCCTTCACCGGCTCGTCTTTCACGCCGAGGATCGACTCACACCAAGGTGGCACGTGGCACAGCCCTGTGGGAAAGCCTCGTGGGAAAGCCTCGAGGGACAGCCTCGAGGGAAAGCCACAGATCCCTTGATCCACGTGACAGGAAGCGTGACACTACTGCTGCAGCTCGGGAGGAAAGCGCACGTGCATGCCCCCACTCGAGACGAGGCCTGACTCCCTGGGGAGACTCAGAAGCACCCCAAGATCCATGGCAACACTGGAGAGGAATCCTCAGGTTCCGGCCCCGACTCCACACAAGGACTGAGGCCTCGGCATGGACGGGAGAGGAATCCCGAGAGGTCCCCTAGCAACTCGCACGGGGACTGGCCTTTCCTGAGGCCACCAGAGCGGGTCCCTGCGGTCCCCGTCGTAACTCGAGAAGACCTGCCGCAGCTCGAGAAAATCCAGGAGGTTCTCCCCTCCAGGCGAGATGAGGCCCATTTCCGCTGAGGCGTCTCGAGGCTGATCACACCTCACCTCTGGAACTTCGAAAGGCTCCTTCACACCCTTGGTGCAAATCAAGAAGTTCCCCGACCTAGCCGTCCCCACTCGAGAGGAATCACGAGGGTCCCGCCCACATCCAGAGGAGCCCCGTTTCCGCCTCGTAGCTCGAGATGAGGGATCCTTTCCCTGCTTCGTCGGGAAAGAGTTCCCGGCGTTCCTGTCGCATCTCAAGAGGAGGCCCTCTCAACAGGAACGGCGAGAGGAACTCCAGGGTCGTGCCACCATTCCAAGAGTCCCCCAGATGTCTCAGTCCATTCCAGAGGAACCTCTTTTCCCTTCACCGGCTCGTCTTTCACGCCGAGGATCGACTCACACCAAGGTGGCACGTGGCACAGCCCTGTGGGAAAGCCTCGTGGGAAAGCCTCGAGGGACAGCCTCGAGGGAAAGCCACAGATCCCTTGATCCACGTGACAGGAAGCGTGACACTACTGCTGCAGCTCGGGAGGAAAGCGCACAGGCATGCCCCCACTCGAGACCGAGGCCTGACTCCCCTGGGGAGACTCAGAAGCACCCCAAGATCCATGGCAACACTGGAGAGGAATCCTCAGGTTCCGGCCCCGACTCCACACAAGGACTGAGGCCCCGGTATGGATGGGAGAGGAATCCCGAGAGGTCCCCTAGCAACTCGCATGGGGACTGGCCTTTCCTGAGGCCACCAGAGCGGGTCCCTGAGGTCCCCGTCGTAACTCGAGAAGACCTGCCGCAACTCGAGAAAATCCAGGAGGTTCTCCCCTCCAGGCGAGATGAAGCCCATTTCCGCTGAGGCGTCTCGAGGCTGATCACACCTCACCTCTGGAACTTCGAAAGGGTCCTTCACACCCTTGGTGCAAATCAAGAAGTTCCCCGACCTAGCCGTCTCCACTCGAGAGGAATCACGAGGGTCCCGCCCACATCCAGAGGAGCCCCGTTTCCGCCTCGTAGCTCGAGATGAGGGATCCTTTCCCTGCTTCTTCGGGAAAGAGTTCCCGGCGTTCCCGTCGCATCTCAAGAGGAGGCCCTCTCAACAGGAACGGTGAGAGGAACTCCAGGGTCGTGCCACCATTCCAAGAGTCCCCCAGATGTCTCAGTCCATTCCAGAGGAACCTCTTTTCCCTTCACCGGCTCGTCTTTCATGCCGAGGATCGACTCACACCAAGGTGGCACGTGGCACAGCCCTGTGGGAAAGCTTCGTGGGAAAGCCTCGAGGGACAGCCTCGAGGGAAAGCCACAGATCCCTTGATCCACGTGACAGGAAGCGTGACACTACTGCTGCAGCTCGGGAGGAAAGCGCACGTGCAAGCCCCCACTCGAGACGAGGCCTGACTTCCATGGGGAGACTCAGAAGCACCCCAAGATCCATGGCAACACTGGAGAGGAATCCTCAGGTTCCGGCCCCGACTCCACACAAGGACTGAGGCCCCGGCATGGACGGGAGAGGAATCCCGAGAGGTCCCCTAGCAACTCGCACGGGGACTGGCCTTTCCTGAGGCCACCAGAGCGGGTCCCTGAGGTCCCCGTCATAACTCGAGAAGACCTGCCGCAACTCGAGAAAATCCAGGAGGTTCTCCCCTCCAGGCGAGATGAGGCCCATTTCCGCTGAGGCGTCTCGAGGCTGATCACACCTCACCTCTGGAACTTCGAAAGGGTCCTTCACACCCTTGGTGCAAATCAAGAAGTTCCCCGACCTAGCCGTCTCCACTCGAGAGGAATCACGAGGGTCCCGCCCACATCCAGAGGAGTCCCGTTTCCGCCTCGTAGCTCGAGATGAGGGATCGTTTCCTTGCTTCGTCGGGAAAGAGTTCCCGGCGTTCCCGTCGCATCTCAAGAGGAGGCCCTATGAACAGGTACGGCGAGAGGAACTCCAGGGTCGTGCCACCATTCCAAGAGTCCCCCAGATGTCTCAGTCCATTCCAGAGGAACCTCTTTTCCCTTCACCGGCTCGTCTTTCACGCCGAGGATCGACTCACACCAAGGTGGCACGTGGCACAGCCCTGTGGGAAAGCCTCGTGGGAAAGCCTCGAGGGACAGCCTCGAGGGAAAGCCACAGATCCCTTGATCCACGTGACAGGAAGCGTGACACTACTGTTGCAGCCCGGGAGGAAAGCGCACGTGCATGCCCCCACTCGAGACGAGGCCTGTCTCCCCTGGGGAGACTCAGAAGCACCCCAAGATCCATGGCAACACTGGAGAGGAATCCTCAGGTTCCGGCCCCGCCTCCACACAAGGACTGAGGCCTCGGCATGGACGGGAGAGGAATCCCAAGAGGTCCCCTAGCAACTCGCATGGGGACTGGCCTTTCTTGAGGCAACAAGAGCGGGTCCCTGAGGTCCCCGTCCTAACTCGAGAAGACCTGCCTCAGCTCGAGAAAATCCAGGAGGTTCTCCCCTCCAGGCGAGATGAGGCCCATTTCCGCTGAGGCGTCTCGAGGCTGATCACACCTCACCTCTGGAACTTCGAAAGGGTCCTTCACACCCTTGGTGCAAATCAAGAAGTTCCCCGACCTAGCCGTCTCCACTCGAGAGGAATCACGAGGGTCCCGCCCACATCCAGAGGAGCCCCGTTTCCGCCTCGTAGCTCGAGATGAGGGATCCTTTCCCTGCTTCGTCGGGAAAGAGTTCCCGGCGTTCCCGTCGCATCTCAAGAGGAGGCCCTTTCAACAGGAACGGCGAGAGGAACTCCAGGGTCGTGCCACCATTCCAAGAGTCCCCCAGATGTCTCAGTCCATTCCAGAGGAACCTCTTTTCCCTTCACGGGCTCGTCTTTCACGCCGAGGATCGACTCACACCAAGGTGGCACGTGGCACAGCCCTGTGGGAAAGCCTCGTGGGAAAGCCTCGAGGGACAGCCTCGAGGGAAAGCCACAGATCCCTTGATCCACGTGACAGGAAGCGTGACACTACTGCTGCAGCTCGGGAGGAAAGCGCACGTGCATGCCCCCACTCGAGACGAGGCCTGACTCCCTGGGGAGACTCAGAAGCACCCCAAGATCCATGGCAACACTGGAGAGGAATCCTCAGGTTCCGGCCCCGACTCCACACAAGGACTGAGGCCCCGGCATGGACGGGAGAGGAATCCCGAGAGGTCCCCTAGCAACTCGCACGGGGACTGGCCTTTCCTGGGGAGACCAGAGCGGGTCCCTGAGGTCCCCGTCGTAACACGAGAAGACCTGCCGCAGCTCGAGAAAATCCAGGAGGTTCTCCCGTCCAGGCGAGATGAGGCCCATTTCCGCTGAGGCGTCTCGAGGCTGATCACACCTCACCTCTGGAACTTCGAAAGGGTCCTTCACACCCTTGGTGCAAATCAAGAAGTTCCCCGACCTAGCCGTCTCCACTCGAGAGGAATCACGAGGGTCCCGCCCACATCCAGAGGAGCCCCGTTTCCGCCTCGTAGCTCGAGATGAGGGATCCTTTCCCTGCTTCATCGGGAAAGAGTTCCCGGCGTTCCCGTCGCATCTCAAGAGGAGGCCCTCTCAACAGGAATGGCGAGAGGAACTCCAGGGTCGTGCCACCATTCCAAGAGTCCCCCAGATGTCTCAGTCCATTCCAGAGGAACCTCTTTCCTTCACCAGCTCGTCTTTCACGCCGAGGATCGACTCACACCAAGGTGGCACGTGGCACAGCCCTGTGGGAAAGCCTCGTGGGAAAGCCTCGAGGGACAGCCTCGAGGGAAAGCCACAGATCCCTTGATCCACGTGACAGGAAGCGTGACACTACTGTTGCAGCTCGGGAGGAAAGCGCACGTGCATGCCCCCACTCGAGACGAGGCCTGACTCCCCTGGGGAGACTCAGAAGCACCCCAAGATCCATGGCAACACTGGAGAGGAATCCTCAGGTTCCGGCCCCGACTCCACACAAGGACTGAGGCCCCGGCATGGACGGGAGAGGAATCCCGAGAGGTCCCCTAGCAACTCGCACGGGGACTGGCCTTTCCTGAGGCCACCAGAGCGGGTCCCTGAGGTCCCCGTCGTAACTCGAGAAGACCTGCCGCAGCTCGAGAAAATCCAGGAGGTTCTCCCCTCCAGGCGAGATGAGGCCCATTTCCGCTGAGGCGTCTCGAGGCTGATCACACCTCACCTCTGGAACTTCGAAAGGCTCCTTCACACCCTTGGTGCAAATCAAGAAGTTCCCCGACCTAGCCGTCCCCACTCGAGAGGAATCACGAGGGTCCCGCCCACATCCAGAGGAGCCCCGTTTCCGCCTCGTAGCTCGAGATGAGGGATCCTTTCCCTGCTTCGTCGGGAAAGAGTTCCCGGCGTTCCTGTCACATCTCAAGAGGAGGCCCTCTCAACAGGAACGGCGAGAGGAACTCCAGGGTCGTGCCACCATTCCAAGAGTCCCCCAGATGTCTCAGTCCATTCCAGAGGAACCTCTTTTCCCTTCACCGGCTCGTCTTTCACGCCGAGGATCGACTCACACCAAGGTGGCACGTGGCACAGCCCTGTGGGAAAGCCTCGTGGGAAAGCCTCGAGGGACAGCCTCGAGGGAAAGCCACAGATCCCTTGATCCACGTGACAGGAAGCGTGACACTACTGCTGCAGCTCGGGAGGAAAGCGCACGTACAAGCCCCCACTCGAGACGAGGCCTGACTCCCCTGGGGAGACTCAGAAGCACCCCAAGATCCATGGCAACACTGGAGAGGAATCCTCAGGTTCCGGCCCCGACTCCACACAAGGACTGAGGCCCCGGCATGGACGGGAGAGGAATCCCGAGAGGTCCCCTAGCAACTCGCACGGGGACTGGCCTTTCCTGAGGTCACCAGAGCGGGTCCCTGAGGTCCCCGTCGTAACTCAAGAAGATCTGCCGCAACTCGAGAAAATCCAGGAGGTTCTCCCCTCCAGGCGAGATGAGGCCCATTTCCGCTGAGGCGTCTCGAGGCTGATCACACCTCACCTCTGGAACTTCGAAAGGGTCCTTCACACCCTTGGTGCAAATCAAGAAGTTCCCCGACCTAGCCGTCTCCACTCGAGAGGAATCACGAGGGTCCCGCCCACATCCAGAGGAGCCCCGTTTCCGCCTCGTAGCTCGAGATGAGGGATCCTTTCCCTGCTTCGTCGGGAAAGAGTTCCCGGCGTTCCCGTCGCATCTCAAGAGGAGGCCCTCTCAACAGGAACGGCGAGAGGAACTCCAGGGTCGTGCCACCATTCCAAGAGTCCCCCAGATGTCTCAGTCCATTCCAGAGGAACCTCTTTCCCTTCACCGGCTCGTCTTTCACGCCGAGGATCGACTCACACCAAGGTGGCACGTGGCACAGCCCTGTGGGAAAGCCTCGTGGGAAAGGTTCGAGGGACAGCCTCGTGGGAAAGCCACAGATCCCTTGATCCACGTGACAGGAAGCGTGACACTACTGCTGCAGCTCGGGAGGAGAGCGCACGTGCATGCCCCCACTCGAGACGAGGCCTGACTCCCCTGGGGAGACTCAGAAGCACCCCAAGATCCATGGCAACACTGGAGAGGAATCCTCAAGTTCCGGCCCCGACTCCACACAAGGACTGAGGCCCCGGCATGGACGGGAGAGGAATCCCGAGAGGTCCCCTAGCAACTCGCACGGGGACTGGCCTTTCCTGAGGCCACCAGAGCGGGTCCCTGAGGTCCCCGTCATAACTCGAGAAGACCTGCCGCAACTCGAGAAAATCCAGGAGGTTCTCCCCTCCAGGCGAGATGAGGCCCATTTCCGCTGAGGCGTCTCGAGGCTGATCACACCTCACCTCTGGAACTTCGAAAGGGTCCTTCACTCCCTTGGTGCAAATCAAGAAGTTCCCCGACCTAGCCGTCTCCACTGGAGAGGAATCACGAGGGTCTCGCCCACATCCAGAGGAGCCCCGTTTCCGCCTCGTAGCTCGAGATGAGGGATCCTTTCCCTGCTTCGTCGAGAAAGAGTTCCCGGCGTTCCCGTCGCATCTCAAGAGGAGGCCCTCTCAACAGGAACAGTGAGAGGAACTCCAGGGTCGTGCCACCATTCCAAGAGTCCCCCAGATGTCTCAGTCCATTCCAGAGGAACCTCTTTTCCCTTCACCGGCTCGTCTTTCACGCCGAGGATCGACTCACACCAAGGTGGCACGTGGCACAGCCCTGTGGGAAAGCCTCGTGTGAAAGCCTCGAGGGACAGCCTCGTGGGAAAGCCACAGATCCCTTGATCCACGTGACAGGAAGCGTGACACTACTGCTGCAGCTCGGGAGGAAAGCGCACGTGCATGCCCCCACTCGAGACGAGGCCTGACTCCCCTGGGGAGACTCAGAAGCACCCCAAGATCCATGGCAACACTGGAGAGGAATCCTCAGGTTCCGGCCCCGACTCCACTCAAGGACTGAGGCCCCGGCATGGACGGGAGAGGAATCCCGAGAGGTCCCCTAGCAACTCGCACGGGGACTGGCCTTTCCTGAGGCCACCAGAGCGGGTCCCTGAGGTCCCCGTCATAACTCGAGAAGACCTGCCGCAGCTCGAGAAAATCCAGGAGGTTCTCCCCTCCAGGCGAGATGAGGCCCATTTCCGCTGAGGCGTCTCGAGGCTGATCACACCTCACCTCTGGAACTTCGAAAGGGTCCTTCACACCCTTGGTGCAAATCAAGAAGTTCCCGACCTAGCCGTCCCCACTCGAGAGGAATCACGAGGGTCCCGCCCACATCCAGAGGAGCCCCGTTTCCGCCTCGTAGCTCGAGATGAGGGATCCTTTCCCTGCTTCGTCGGGAAAGAGTTCCCGGCGTTCCCGTCGCATCTCAAGAGGAGGCCCTCTCAACAGGAACGGCGAGAGGAACTCCAGGGTCGTGCCACCATTCCAAGAGTCCCCCAGATGTCTCAGTCCATTCCAGAGGAACCTCTTTCCCTTCACCGGATCGTCTTTCACGCCGAGGATCGACTCACACCAAGGTGGCACGTGGCACAGCCCTGTGGGAAAGCCTCGTGGGAAACCTCGAGGGACAGCCTCGTGGGAAAGCCACAGATCCCTTGATCCACGTGGCAGGAAGCGTGACACTACTGCTGCAGCTCGGCAGGAGAGCGCACGTGCATGCCCCCATTCGAGACGAGGCCTGACTCCCTTGGGGAGACTCAGAAGCACCCCAAGAACCATGGCAACACTGGAGAGGAATCCTCAAGTTCCGGCCCCGACTCCACACAAGGACTGAGGCCCCGGCATGGACGGGAGAGGAATCCCGAGAGGTCCCCTAGCAACTCGCACGGGGACTGGCCTTTCCTGAGGCCACCAGAGCGGGTCCCTGAGGTCCCCGTCGTAACTCGAGAAGACCTGCCGCAACTCGAGAAAATCCAGGAGGTTCTCCCCTCCAGGCGAGATGAGGCCCATTTCCGCTGAGGCGTCTCGAGGCTGATCACACCTCACCTCTGGAACTTCGAAAGGGTCCTTCACACCCTTGGTGCAAATCAAGAAGTTCCCCGACCTAGCCGTCTCCACTCGAGAGGAATCACGAGGGTCCCGCCCACATCCAGAGGCGCCCCGTTTCCGCATCGTAGCTCGAGATGAGGGATCCTTTCCCTGCTTCGTCGAGAAAGAGTTCCCGGCGTTCCCGTCGCATCTCAAGAGGAGGCCCTCTCAACAGGAACAGTGAGAGGAACTCCAGGGTCGTGCCACCATTCCAAGAGTCCCCCAGATGTCTCAGTCCATTCCAGAGGAACCTCTTTTCCCTTCACCGGCTCGTCTTTCACGCCGAGGATCGACTCACACCAAGGTGGCACGTGGCACAGCCCTGTGGGAAAGCCTCGTGGGAAAGCCTCGAGGGACAGCCTCGAGGGAAAGCCACAGATCCCTTGATCCACGTGAAAGGAAGCGTGACACTACTGCTGCAGCTCAGGAGGAAAGCGCACGTGCATGCCCCCACTCGAGACGAGGCCTGACTCCCCTGGGGAGACTCAGAAGCACCCCAAGATCCATGGCAACACTGGAGAGGAATCCTCAGGTTCCGGCCCCGACTCCACACAAGGACTGAGGCCCCGGCATGGACGGGAGAGGAATCCCGAGAGGTCCCCTAGCAACTCGCACGGGGACTGGCCTTTCCTGAGGCCACCAGAGCGGGTCCCTGAGGTCCCCGTCATAACTCGAGAAGACCTGCCACAACTCGAGAAAATCCAGGAGGTTCTCCCCTCCAGGCGAGATGAGGCCCATTTCCGCTGAGGCGTCTCGAGGCTGATCACACCTCACCTCTGGAACTTCGAAAGGGTCCTTCACACCGTTGGTGCAAATCAAGAGGTTCCCCGACCTAGCCGTCTCCACTCGAGAGGAATCACGAGGGTCCCGCCCACATCCAGAGGAGCCCCGTTTCCGCCTCGTAGCTCGAGATGAGGGATCCTTTCCCTGCTTCGTCGGGAAAGAGTTCCCGGCGTTCCCGTCGCATCTCAAGAGGAGGCCCTCTCAACAGGAACGGCGAGAGGAACTCCAGGGTCGTGCCACCATTCCAAGAGTCCCCCAGATGTCTCAGTCCATTCCAGAGGAACCTCTTTCCCTTCACCGGCTCGTCTTTCACGCCGAGGATCGACTCACACCAAGGTGGCACGTGGCACAGCCCTGTGGGAAAGCCTCGTGGGAAAGCCTCGAGGGACAGCCTCGTTGGAAAGCCACAGATCCCTTGATCCACGTGACAGGAAGCGTGACACTACTGCTGCAGCTCGGCAGGAGAGCGCACGTGCATGCCCCCACTCGAGACGAGGCCTGACTCCCCTGGGGAGATTCAGAAGCACCCCAAGATCCATGGCAACACTGGAGAGGAATCCTCAAGTTCCGGCCCCGACTCCACACAAGGACTGAGGACCCGGCATGGACGGGAGAGGAATCCCGAGAGGTCCCCTAGCAACTCGCACGGGGACTGGCCTTTCCTGAGGCCACCAGAGCGGGTCCCTGAGGTCCCCGTCATAACTCGAGAAGACCTGCCGCAACTCGAGAAAATCCAGGAGGTTCTCCCCTCCAGGCGAGATGAGGCCCATTTCCGCTGAGGCGTCTCGAGGCTGATCACACCTCACCTCTGGAACTTCGAAAGGCTCCTTCACACCCTTGGTGCAAATCAAGAAGTTCCCCGACCTAGCCGTCTCCACTCGAGAGGAATCACGAGGGTCCCGCCCACATCCAGAGGAGCCCCGTTTCCGCCTCGTAGCTCGAGATGAGGGATCCTTTCCCTGCTTCGTCGAGAAAGAGTTCCCGGCGTTCCCGTCGCATCTCAAGAGGAGGCCCTCTCAACAGGAACGGTGAGAGGAACTCCAGGGTCGTGCCACCATTCCAAGAGTCCCCCAGATGTCTCAGTCCATTCCAGAGGAACCTCTTTTCCCTTCACCGGCTCGTCTTTCACGCCGAGGATCGACTCACACCAAGGTGGCACGTGGCACAGCCCTGTGGGAAAGCCTCGTGGGAAAGCCTCGAGGGACAGCCTCGTGGGAAAGCCACAGATCCCTTGATCCACGTGACAGGAAGCGTGACACTACTGCTGCAGCTCGGGAGGAAAGCGCACGTGCATGCCCCCACTCGAGACGAGGCCTGACTCCCCTGGGGAGACTCAGAAGCACCCCAAGATCCATGGCAACACTGGAGAGGAATCCTCAGGTTCCGGCCCCGACTCCACTCAAGGACTGAGGCCCCGGCATGGACGGGAGAGGAATCCCGAGAGGTCCCCTAGCAACTCGCACGGGGACTGGCCTTTCCTGAGGCCACCAGAGCGGGTCCCTGAGGTCCCCGTCGTAACTCGAGAAGACCTGCCGCAGCTCGAGAAAATCCAGGAGGTTCTCCCCTCCAGGCGAGATGAGGCCCATTTCCGCTGAGGCGTCTCGAGGCTGATCACACCTCACCTCTGGAACTTCGAAAGGGTCCTTCACACCCTTGGTGCAAATCAAGAAGTTCCCCGACCTAGCCGTCCCCACTCGAGAGGAATCACGAGGGTCCCGCCCACATCCAGAGGAGCCCCGTTTCCGCCTCGTAGCTCGAGATGAGGGATCCTTTCCCTGCTTCGTCGGGAAAGAGTTCCCGGCGTTCCCGTCGCATCTCAAGAGGAGGCCCTCTCAACAGGAACAGTGAGAGGAACTCCAGGGTCGTGCCACCATTCCAAGAGTCCCCCAGATGTCTCAGTCCATTCCAGAGGAACCTCTTTTCCCTTCACCGGCTCGTCTTTCACGCCGAGGATCGACTCACACCAAGGTGGCACGTGGCACAGCCCTGTGGGAAAGCCTCGTGGGAAAGCCTCGAGGGACAGCCTCGAGGGAAAGCCACAGATCCCTTGATCCACGTGAAAGGAAGCGTGACACTACTGCTGCAGCTCAGGAGGAAAGCGCACGTGCATGCCCCCACTCGAGACGAGGCCTGACTCCCCTGGGGAGACTCAGAAGCACCCCAAGATCCATGGCAACACTGGAGAGGAATCCTCAGGTTCCGGCCCCGACTCCACACAAGGACTGAGGCCCCGGCATGGACGGGAGAGGAATCCCGAGAGGTCCCCTAGCAACTCGCATGGGGACTGGCCTTTCCTGAGGCCACCAGAGCGGGTCCCTGAGGTCCCCGTCGTAACTCGAGAAGACCTGCCGCAGCTCGAGAGAATCCAGGAGGTTCTCCCCTCCAGGCGAGATGAGGCCCATTTCCGCTGAGGCGTCTCGAGGCTGATCACACCTCACCTCTGGAACTTCGAAAGGGTCCTTCACACCCTTGGTGCAAATCAAGAAGTTCCCCGACCTAGCCGTCTCCACTCGAGAGGAATCACGAGGGTCCCGCCCACATCCAGAGGAGCCCCGTTCCGCCTCGTAGCTCGAGATGAGGGATCCTTTCCCTGCTTCGTCGGGAAAGAGTTCCCGGCGTTCCCGTCGCATCTCAAGAGGAGGCCCTCTCAACAGGAACAGCGAGAGGAACTCCAGGGTCGTGCCACCATTCCAAGAGTCCCCCAGATGTCTCAGTCCTTTCCAGAGGAACCTCTTTCCCTTCACCGGCTCGTCTTTCACGCCGAGGATCGACTCACACCAAGGTGGCACGTGGCACAGCCCTGTGGGAAAGCCTCGTGGGAAAGCCTCGAGGGACAGCCTCGTGGGAAAGCCACAGATCCCTTGATCCACGTGACAGGAAGCGTGACACTACTGCTGCAGCTCGGGAGGAGAGCGCACGTGCATGCCCCCACTCGAGACGAGGCCTGACTCCCCTGGGGAGACTCAGAAGCACCCCAAGATCCATGGCAACACTGGAGAGGAATCCTCAAGTTCCGGCCCCGACTCCACACAAGGACTGAGGCCCCGGCATGGACGGGAGAGGAATCCCGAGAGGTCCCCTAGCAACTCGCACGGGGACTGGCCTTTCCTGAGGCCACCAGAGCGGGTCCCTGAGGTCCCCGTCATAACTCGAGAAGACCTGCCGCAACTCGAGAAAATCCAGGAGGTTCTCCCCTCCAGGCGAGATGAGGCCCATTTCCGCTGAGGCGTCTCGAGGCTGATCACACCTCACCTCTGGAACTTCGAAAGGGTCCTTCACACCCTTGGTGCAAATCAAGAAGTTCCCCGACCTAGCCGTCTCCACTCGAGAGGAATCACGAGGGTCCCGCCCACATCCAGAGGAGCCCCGTTTCCGCCTCGTAGCTCGAGATGAGGGATCCTTTCCCTGCTTCGTCGAGAAAGAGTTCCCGGCGTTCCCGTCGCATCTCAAGAGGAGGCCCTCTCAACAGGAACAGTGAGAGGAACTCCAGGGTCGTGCCACCATTCCAAGAGTCCCCCAGATGTCTCAGTCCATTCCAGAGGAACCTCTTTTCCCTTCACCGGCTCGTCTTTCACGCCGAGGATCGACTCACACCAAGGTGGCACGTGGCACAGCCCTGTGGGAAAGCCTCGTGGGAAAGCCTCGAGGGACAGCCTCGAGGGAAAGCCACAGATCCCTTGATCCACGTGACAGGAAGCGTGACACTACTGCTGCAGCTCGGGAGGAAAGCGCACGTGCATGCCCCCACTCGAGACGAGGCCTGACTCCCCTGGGGAGACTCAGAAGCACCCCAAGATCCATGGCAACACTGGAGAGGAATCCTCAGGTTCCGGCCCCGACTCCACACAAGGACTGAGGCCGCGGCATGGACGGGAGAGGAATCCCGAGAGGTCCCCTAGCAACTCGCACGGGGACTGGCCTTTCCTGAGGCCACCAGAGCGGGTCCCTGAGGTCCCCGTCGTAACTCGAGAAGACCTGCCACAGTTCGAGGGAATCCAGGAGGTTCTCCCCTCCAGGCGAGATGAGGCCCATTTCCGCTGAGGCGTCTCGAGGCTGATCACACCTCACCTCTGGAACTTCGAAAGGGTCCTTCACACCCTTGGTGCAAATCAATAAGTTTCCCGACCTAGCCGTCTCCACTCGAGAGGAATCACGAGGGTCCCGCCCACATCCAGAGGAGCACCGTTTCCGCCTCGTAGCTCGAGATGAGGGATCCTTTCCCTGCTTCGTCGGGAAAGAGTTCCCGGCGTTCCCGTCGCATCTCAAGAGGAGGCCCTCTGAACAGGAACGGCGAGAGGAACTCCAGGGTCGTGCCACCATTCCAAGAGTCCCCCAGATGTCTCAGGCCATTCCAGAGGAACCTCTTTTCCCTTCACCGGCTCGTCTTTCACGCCGAGGATCGACTCACACCAAGGTGGCACGTGGCACAGCCCTGTGGGAAAGCCTCGTGGGAAAGCCTCGAGGGAAAGCCACAGATCCCTTGATCCACGTGACAGGAAGCGTGACACTACTGCTGCAGCTCGGGAGGAAAGCGCACGTGCATGTCCCCACTCGAGACGAGGCCTGTCTCCCCTGGGGAGACTCAGAAGCACCCCAAGATCCATGGCAACACTGGAGAGGAATCCTCAGGTTCCGGCCCCGACTCCACACAAGGACTGAGGCCCCGGCATGGACGGGAGAGGAATCCCGAGAGGTCCCCTAGCAACTCGCATGGGGACTGGCCTTTCCTGAGGCCACCAGAGCGGGTCCCTGAGGTCCCCGTCGTAACTCGAGAAGACCTGCCGCAACTCGAGAAAATCCAGGAGGTTCTCCCCTCCAGGCGAGATGAGGCCCATTTCCGCTGAGGCGTCTCGAGGCTGATCACACCTCACCTCTGGAACTTCGAAAGGGTCCTTCACACCCTTGGTGCCAATCAAGAAGTTCCCCGACCTAGCCGTCTCCACTGGAGAGGAATCACGAGGGTCCCGCCCACATACAGAGGAGCCCCGTTTCCGCCTCGTAGCTCGAGATGAGGGATCCTTTCCCTGCTTCGTCGGGAAAGAGTTCCCGGCGTTCCCGTCGCATCTCAAGAGGAGGCCCTCTGAACAGGAACGGCGAGAGGAACTCCAGGGTCGTGCCACCATTCCAAGAGTCCCCCAGATGTCTCAGTCCATTCCAGAGGAACCTCTTTTCCCTTCACCGGCTCGTCTTTCACGCCGAGGATCGACTCACACCAAGGTGGCACGTGGCACAGCCCTGTGGGAAAGCCTCGTGGGAAAGCCTCGAGGGACAGCCTCGAGGGAAAGCCACAGATCCCTTGATCCACGTGACAGGAAGCGTGACACTACTGCTGCAGGTCGGGAGGAAAGCGCACGTGCATGCCCCCACTCGAGACGAGGCCTGTCTCCCCTGGGGAGACTCAGAAGCACCCCAAGATCCATGGCAACACTGGAGAGGAATCCTCAGGTTCCGGCCCCGACTCCACACAAGGACTGAGGCCCCGGCCTGGATGGGAGAGGAATCCCGAGAGGTCCCCTAGCAACTCGCACGGGGACTGGCCTTTCCTGAGGTCACCAGAGCGGGTCCCTGAGGTCCCCGTCGTAACTCGAGAAGACCTGCCGCAACTCGAGAAAATCCAGGAGGTTCTCCCCTCCAGGCGAGATGAGGCCCATTTCCGCTGAGGCGTCTCGAGGCTGATCACACCTCACCTCAGGAACTTCGAAAGGGTCCTTCACACCCTTGGTGCAAATCAAGAAATTCCCCGACCTAGCCGTCTCCACTCGAGAGGAATCACGAGGGTCCCGCCCACATCCAGAGGAGCCCCGTTTCCGCCTCCTAGCTCGAGATGAGGGATCCTTTCCCTGCTTCGTCGGGAAAGATTTCCCGGCGTTCCCGTCGCATCTCAAGGGGAGGCCCTCTGAATAGGTATGGCGAGAGGAACTCCAGGGTCGTGCCACCATTCCAAGAGTCCCCCAGATGTCTCAGTCCATTCCAGAGGAACCTCTTTTCCCTTCACCGGCCTGTCTTTCACGCCGAGGATCGACTCACACTAAGGTGGCACGTGGCACAGCCCTGTGGGAAAGCCTCGTGGGAAAGCCTCGAGGGACAGCCTCGAGGGAAAGCCACAGATCCCTTGATCCACGTGACAGGAAGCGTGACACTACTGCTGCAGCTCGGGAGGAAAGCGCACGTGCATGCCCCCACTCGAGACGAGGCCTGACTCCCTGGGGAGACTCAGAAGCACCCCAAGATCCATGGCAACACTGGAGAGCAATCCTCAGGTTCCGGCCCCGACTCCACACAAGGACTGAGGCCCCGGCATGGACGGGAGAGGAATCCCGAGAGGTCCCCTAGCAACTCGCACGGGGACTGGCCTTTCCTGAGGCAACCAGAGCGGGTCCCTGAGGTCCCCGTCGTAACTCGAGAAGAACTGCCGCAGCTCGAGAAAATCCAGGAGGTTCTCCCCTCCAGGCGAGATGAGGCCCATTTCCGCTGAGGCGTCTCGAGGCTGATCACACCTCACCTCTGGAACTTCGAAAGGCTCCTTCACACCCTTGGTGCAAATCAAGAAGTTCCCCGACATACCCGTCTCCACTCGAGAGGAATCACGAGGGTCCCGCCCACATCCAGAGGAGCCCCGTTTCCGCCTCGTAGCTCGAGATGAGGGATCCTTTCCCTGCTTCGTCGGGAAAGAGTTCCCGGCGTTCCCGTCGCATCTCAAGAGGAGGCCCTCTCAACAGGAACGGCGAGAGGAACTCCAGGGTCGTGCCACCATTCCAAGAGTCCCCCAGATGTCTCAGGCCATTCCAGAGGAACCTCTTTTCCCTTCACCGGCTCGTCTTTCACGCCGAGGATCGACTCACACCAAGGTGGCACGTGGCACAGCCCTGTGGGAAAGCCTCGTGGGAAAGCCTCGAGGGACAGCCTCGAGGGAAAGCCACAGATCCCTTGATCCACGTGACAGGAAGCGTGACACTACTGCTGCAGCCCGGGAGGAAAGCGCACGTGCATGCCCCCACTCGAGACGAGGCCTGTCTCCCCTGGGGAGACTCAGAAGCACCCCAAGATCCATGGCAACACTGGAGAGGAATCCTCAGGTTCCGGCCCCGACTCCACACAAGGACTGAGGCCCCGGCATGGATGGGAGAGGAATCCCGAAAGGTCCCCTAGCAACTCGCATGGGGACTGGCCTTTCCTGAGGCCACCAGAGCGGGTCCCTGAGGTCCCCGTCGTAACTCGAGAAGACCTGCCGCAACTCGAGAAAATCCAGGAGGTTCTCCCCTCCAGGCGAGATGAGGCCCATTTCCGCTGAGGCGTCTCGAGGCTGATCACACCTCACCTCTGGAACTTCGAAAGGGTCCTTCACACCCTTGGTGCAAATCAAGAAGTTCCCCGACCTAGCCGTCTCCACTCGAGAGGAATCACGAGGGTCCCGCCCACATCCAGAGGAGCCCCGTTTCCGCCTCGTAGCTCGAGATGAGGGATCCTTTCCTTGCTTCGTCGGGAAAGAGTTCCCGGCGTTCCCGTCGCATCTCAAGGGGAGGTCCTCTGAACAGGTACGGCGAGAGGAACTCCAGGGTCGTGCCACCATTCCAAGAGTCCCCCAGATGTCTCAGTCCATTCCAGAGGAACCTCTTTTCCCTTCACCGGCTCGTCTTTCACGCCGAGGATCGACTCACACCAAGGTGGCACGTGGCACAGCCCTGTGGGAAAGCCTCGTGGGAAAGCCTCGAGGGACAGCCTCGAGGGAAAGCCACAGATCCCTTGATCCACGTGACAGGAAACGTGACACTACTGCTGCAGCTCGGGAGGAAAGCGCACGTGCATGCCCCCACTCGAGACGAGGTCTGATTCCCTGGGGAGACTCAGAAGCACCCCAAGATCCATGGCAACACTGGAGAGGAATCCTCAGGTTCTGGCCCCGACTCCACACAAGGACTGAGGCCCTGGCATGGACGGGAGAGGAATCCCGAGAGGTCCCCTAGCAACTCGCACTGGGACTGGCCTTTCCTGAGGCAACCAGAGCGGGTCCCTGAGGTCCCCGTCGTAACTCGAGAAGACCTGCCGCAGCTCGAGAAAATCCAGGAAGTTCTCCCCTCCAGGCGAGATGAGGCCCATTTCCGCTGAGGCGTCTCGAAGCTGATCACACCTCACCTCTGGAACTTCGAAAGGGTCCTTCACACCCTTGGTGCAAATCAAGAAGTTCCCCGACCTATCCGTCCCCACTCGAGAGGAATCACGAGGGTCCCGCCCACATCCAGAGGAGCCCCGTTTCCGCCTCGTAGCTCGAGATGAGGGATCCTTTCCCTGCTTCGTCGGGAAAGAGTTCCCGGCGATCCCGTCGCATCTCAAGAGGAGGCCCTCTCAACAGGAACGGCGAGAGGAACTCCAGGGTCGTGCCACTATTCCAAGAGTCCCCCAGATGTCTCAGTCCATTCCAGAGGAACCTCTTTCCCTTCACCGGCTCGTCTTTCACGCCGAGGATCGACTCACACCAAGGTGGCACGTGGCACAGCCCTGTGGGAAAGCCTCGTGGGAAAGCCTCGAGGGACAGCCTCGAGGGAAAGCCACAGATCCCTTGATCCACATGACAGGAAGCGTGACACTACTGCTGCAGCTCGGGAGGAAAGCGCACGTGCATGCCCCCACTCGAGACGAGGCCTGACTCCCCTGGGGAGACTCAGAAGCACCCCAAGATCCATGGCAACACTGGAGAGGAAACCTCAGGTTCCGGCCCCGACTCCACACAAGGCCTGAGGCCCCGGCATGGACGGGAGAGGAAACCCGAGAGGTCTCCTAGCAACTCGCATGGGGACTGGCCTTTCCTGAGGCCACCAGAGCGGGTCCCTGAGGTCCCCGTCGTAACTCGAGAAGACCTGCCACAGCTCGAGAGAATCCAGGAGGTTCTCCCCTCCAGGCGAGATGAGGCCCATTTCCGCTGAGGCGTCTCGAGGCTGATCACACCTCACCTCTGGAACTTCGAAAGGGTCCTTCACACCCTTGGTGCAAATCAAGAAGTTCCCCGACCTAGCCGTCTCCACTCGAGAGGAATCACGAGGGTCCCGCCCACATCCAGAGGAGCCCCGTTTCCGCCTCGTAGCTCGAGATGAGGGATCCTTTCCCTGCTTCGTCGGGAAAGAGTTCCCGGCGTTCCCGTCGCATCTCAAGAGGAGGCCCTCTGAACAGGAACGGCGAGAGGAACTCCAGGGTCGTGCCACCATTCCAAGAGTCCCCCAGATGTCTCAGTCCATTCCAGAGGAACCTCTTTTCCCTTCACCGGCTCGTCTTTCACGCCGAGGATCGACTCACACCAAGGTGGCACGTGGCACAGCCCTGTGGGAAAGCCTCGTGGGAAAGCCTCGAGGGACAGCCTCGAGGGAAAGCCACAGATCCCTTGATCCACGTGACAGGAAGCGTGACACTACTGCTGCAGGTCGGGAGGAAAGCGCACGTGCATGCCCCCACTCGAGACGAGGCCTGTCTCCCCTGGGGAGACTCAGAAGCACCCCAAGATCCATGGCAACACTGGAGAGGAATCCTCAGGTTCCGGCCCCGACTCCACACAAGGACTGAGGCCCCGGCATGGACGGGAGAGGAATCCCGAGAGGTTCCCTAGCAACTCGCATGGGGACTGGCCTTTCCTGAGGCCACCAGAGCGGGTCCCTGAGGTCCCCGTCGTAACTCGAGAAGACCTGCCGCAACTCGAGAAAATCCAGGAGGTTCTCCCCTCCAGTCGAGATGAGGCCCATTTCCGCTGAGGCGTCTCGAGGCTGATCACACCTCACCTCTGGAACTTCGAAAGGGTCCTTCACACCCTTGGTGCAAATCAAGAAGTTCCCGACCTAGCCGTCTCCACTCGAGAGGAATCACGAGGGTCCCGCCCACATCCAGAGGAGTCCCGTTTCCGCCTCGTAGCTCGAGATGAGGGATCCTTTCCCTACTTCGTCGGGAAAGAGTTCCCGGCGTTCCCGTCGCATCTCAAGAGGAGGCCCTCTCAACAGGAACGGCGAGAGGAACTCCAGGGTCGTGCCACCATTCCAAGAGTCCCCCAGATGTCTCAGTCCATTCCAGAGGAACCTCTTTTCCCTTCACCGGCTCGTCTTTCACGCCGAGGATCGACTCACACCAAGGTGGCACGTGGCACAGCCCTGTGGGAAAGCCTCGTGGGAAAGCCTCGAGGGAAAGCCACAGATCCCTTGATCCACGTGACAGGAAGCGTGACACTACTGCTGCAGCTCGGGAGGAAAGCGCACGTGCATGCCCCCACTCGAGACGAGGCCTGACTCCCCTGGGGAGACTCAGAAGCACCCCAAGATCCATGGCAACACTGGAGAGGAATCCTCAGGTTCCGGCCCCTACTCCACACAAGGACTGAGGCCCCGGCATGGACGGGAGAGGAATCCCGAGAGGTCCCCTAGCAACTCGCTTGGGGACTGGCCTTTCCTGAGGCCACCAGAGCGGGTCCCTGAGGTCCCCGTCGTAACTCGAGAAGACCTGCCGCAACTCGAGAAAATCCAGGCGGTTCTCCCCTCCAGGCGAGATTAGGCCCATTTCCGCTGAGGCGTCTCGAGGCTGATCACACCTCACCTCTGGAACTTCGAAAGGGTCCTTCACACCCTTGGTGCAAATCAAGAAGTTCCCCGACCTAGCCGTCTCCACTCGAGAGGAATCACGAGGGTCCCGCCCACATCCAGAGGAGTCCCGTTTCCGCCTCGTAGCTCGAGATGAGGGATCCTTTCCCTACTTCGTCGGGAAAGAGTTCCCGGCGTTCCCGTCGCATCTCAAGAGGAGGCCCTCTCAACAGGAACGGCGAGAGGAACTCCAGGGTCGTGCCACCATTCCAAGAGTCCCCCAGATGTCTCAGTCCATTCCAGAGGAACCTCTTTTCCCTTCACCGGCTCGTCTTTCACGCCGAGGATCGACTCACACCAAGGTGGCACGTGGCACAGCCCTGTGGGAAAGCCTCGTGGGAAAGCCTCGAGGGACAGCCTCGAGGGAAAGCCACAGATCCCTTTATCCACGTGACAGGAAGCGTGACACTACTGCTGCAGCTCAGGAGGAAAGCGCACGTGCATGCCCCCACTCGAGACGTGGCCTGACTCCCCTGGGGAGACTCAGAAGCACCCCAAGATCCATGGCAACACTCGAGAGGAATCCTCAGGTTCCGGCCCCGATTCCACACAAGGACTGAGGCCCCGGCATGGACGGGAGAGGAATCCCGAGAGGTCCCCTAGCAACTCGCATGGGGACTGGCCTTTCCTGAGGCCACCAGAGCGGGTCCCTGAGGTCCCCGTCGTAACTCGAGAAGACCTGCCGCAACTCGAGAAAATCCAGGAGGTTCTCCCCTCCAGGCGAGATGAGGCCCATTTCCGCTGAGGCGTCTCGAGGCTGATCACACCTCACCTCTGGAACTTCGAAAGGGTCCTTCACACCCTTGGTGCAAATCAAGAAGTTCCCCGACCTAGCCGTCTCCACTCGAGAGGAATCACGAGGGTCCCGCCCACATCCAGAGGAGCCCCGTTTCCGCCTCGTAGCTCGAGATGAGGGATCCTTTCCCTACTTCGTCGGGAAAGAGTTCCCGGCGTTCCCGTCGCATCTCAAGAGGAGGCCCTCTCAACAGGAACGGCGAGAGCAACTCCAGGGTCGTGCCACCATTCCAAGAGTCCCCCAGATGTCTCAGTCCATTCCAGAGGAACCTCTTTTCCCGTCACCGGCTCGTCTTTCACGCCGAGGATCGACTCACACCAAGGTGGCACGTGGCACAGCCCTGTGGGAAAGCCTCGAGGGACAGCCTCGAGGGAAAGCCACAGATCCCTTGATCCACGTGACAGGAAGCGTGACACTACTGCTGCAGCTCGGGAGGAAAGCGCACGTGCATGCCCCCACTCGAGACGAGGCCTGACTCCCCTGGGGAGACGCAGAAGCACCCCAAGATCCATGGCAACACTCGAGAGGAATCCTCAGGTTCCGGCCCCGACTCCACACAAGGACTGAGGCCCCGGCATGGACGGGAGAGGAATCCCGAGAGGTCCCCTAGCAACTCGCACGGGGACTGGCCTTTCCTGAGGCCACCAGAGCGGGTCCCTGAGGTCCCCGTCGTAACTCGAGAAGACCTGCCGCAACTCGAAAAAATTCAGGAGGTTCTCCCCTCCAGGCGAGATGAGGCCCATTTCCGCTGAGGCGTCTCGAGGCTGATCACACCTCACCTCTGGAACTTCGAAAGGGTCCTTCACACCCTTGGTGCAAATCAAGAAGTTCCCCGACCTAGCCGTCTCCACTCGAGAGGAATCACGAGGGTCCCGCCCACATCCAGAGGAGTCCCGTTTCCGCCTCGTAGCTCGAGATGAGGGATCCTTTCCCTGCTTCGTCGGGAAAGAGTTCCCGGCGTTCCCGTCGCATCTCAAGAGGAGGCCCTCTCAACAGGAACGGCGAGAGGAACTCCAGGGTCGTGCCACCATTCCAAGAGTCCCCCAGATGTCTCAGTCCATTCCAGAGGAACCTCTTTTCCCTTCACCGGCTCGTCTTTCACGCCGAGGATCGACTCACACCAAGGTGGCACGTGGCACAGCCCTGTGGGAAAGCCACGTGGGAAAGCCTCGAGGGACAGCCTCGAGGGAAAGCCACAGATCCCTTGATCCACGTGACAGGAAGCGTGACACTACTGCTGCAGCTCGGGAGGAAAGCGCACGTGCATGCCCCCACTCGAGACGAGGCCTGACTCCCCTGGGGAGACTCAGAAGCACCCCAAGATCCATGGCAACACTCGAGAGGAATCCTCAGGTTCCGGCCCCGACTCCACACAAGGACTGAGGCCCCGGCATGGACGGGAGAGGAATCCCGAGAGGTCCCCTAGCAACTCGCATGGGGACTGGCCTTTCCTGAGGCCACCAGAGCGGGTCCCTGAGGTCCCCGTCGTAACTCGAGAAGACCTGCCGCAACTCGAGAAAATCCAGGAGGTTCTCCCCTCCAGGCGAGATGAGGCCCATTTCCGCTGAGGCGTCTCGAGTCTGATCACACCTCACCTCTGGAACTTCGAAAGGGTCCTTCACACCCTTGGTGCAAATCAAGAAGTTCCCCGACCTAGCCGTCTCCACTCGAGAGGAATCACGAGGGTCCCGCCCACATCCAGAGGAGCCCCGTTTCCGCCTCGTAGCTCGAGATGAGGGATCCTTTCCCTGCTTCGTCGGGAAAGAGTTCCCGGCGTTCCCGTCGCATCTCAAGAGGAGGCCCTCTCAACAGGAACGGCGAGAGGAACTCCAGGGTCGTGCCACCATTCCAAGAGTCCCCCAGATGTCTCAGTCCATTCCAGAGGAACCTCTTTTCCCTTCACCGGCTCGTCTTTCACGCCGAGGATCGACTCACACCAAGGTGGCACGTGGCACAGCCCTGTGGGAAAGCCTCGTGGGAAAGCCTCGAGGGACAGCCTCGAGGGAAAGCCACAGATCCCTTGATCCACGTGACAGTAAGCGTGACAATACTGCTGCAGCTCGGGAGGAAAGCGCACGTGCATGCCCCCACTCGAGACGAGGCCTGACTCCCCTGGGGAGACTCAGAAGCACCCCAAGATGCATGGCAACACTCGAGAGGAATCCTCAGGTTCCGGCCCCGACTCCACACAAGGACTGAGGCCCCGGCATGGACGGGAGAGGAATCCCGAGAGGTCCCCTAGCAACTCGCATGGGGACTGGCCTTTCCTGAGGCCACCAGAGCGGGTCCCTGAGGTCCCCGTCGTAACTCGAGAAGACCTGCCGCAACTCGAGAAAATCCAGGAGGTTCTCCCCTCCAGTCGAGATGAGGCCCATTTCTGCTGAGGCGTCTCGAGGCTGATCACACCTCACCTCTGGAACTTCGAAAGGGTCCTTCACACCCTTGGTGCAAATCAAGAAGTTCCCCGACCTAGCCGTCTCCACTCGAGAGGAATCACGAGGGTCCCGCCCACATCCAGAGGAGTCCCGTTTCCGCCTCGTAGCTCGAGATGAGGGATCCTTTCCCTACTTCGTCGGGAAAGAGTTCCCGGCGTTCCCGTCGCATCTCAAGAGGAGGCCCTCTCAACAGGAACGGTGAGAGCAACTCCAGGGTCGTGCCACCATTCCAAGAGTCCCCCAGATGTCTCAGTCCATTCCAGAGGAACCTCTTTTCCCTTCACCGGCTCGTCTTTCACGCCGAGGATCGACTCACACCAAGGTGGCACGTGGCACAGCCCTGTGGGAAAGCCTCGTGGGAAAGCCTCGAGGGACAGCCTCGAGGGAAAGCCACAGATCCCTTGATCCACGTGACAGGAAGCGTGACACTACTGCTGCAGCTCGGGAGGAAAGCGCACGTGCATGCCCCCACTCGAGACGAGGCCTGACTACCCTGGGGAGACTCAGAAGCACCCCAAGATCCATGGCAACACTCGAGAGGAATCCTCAGGTTCCGGCCCCTACTCCACACAAGGACTGAGGCCCCGGCATGGACGGGAGAGGAATCCCGAGAGGTCCCCTGGCAACTCGCTTGGGGACTGGCCTTTCCTGAGGCCACCAGAGCGGGTCCCTGAGGTCCCCGTCGTAACTCGAGAAGACCTGCCGCAACTCGAGAAAATCCAGGCGGTTCTCCCCTCCAGGCGAGATGAGGCCCATTTCCGCTGAGGCGTCTCGAGGCTGATCACACCTCACCTCTGGAACTTCGAAAGGGTCCTTCACACCCTTGGTGCAAAACAAGAAGTTCCCCGACCTAGCCGTCTCCACTCGAGAGGAATCACGAGGGTCCCGCCCACATCCAGAGGAGTCCCGTTTCCGCCTCGTAGCTCGAGATGAGGGATCCTTTCCCTGCTTCGTCGGGAAAGAGTTCCCGGCGTTCCCGTCACATCTCAAGAGGAGGCCCTCTCAACAGGAACGGCGAGAGGAACTCCAGGGTCGTGCCACCATTCCAAGAGTCCCCCAGATGTCTCAGTCCATTCCAGAGGAACCTCTTTTCCCTTCACCGGCTCGTCTTTCACGCCGAGGATCGACTCACACCAAGGTGGCACGTGGCACAGCCCTGTGGGAAAGCCTCGTGGGAAAGCCTCGAGGGACAGCCTCGAGGGAAAGCCACAGATCCCTTGATCCACGTGACAGGAAGCGTGACACTACTGCTGCAGCTCGGGAGGAAAGCGCACGTGCATGCCCCCACTCGAGACGAGGCCTGACTCATCTGGGGAGACTCAGAAGCACCCCAAGATCCATGGCAACACTCGAGAGGAATCCTCAGGTTCCGGCCCCGACTCCACACAAGGACTGAGGCCCCGGCATGGACGGGAGAGGAATCCCGAGAGGTCCCCTAGCAACTCGCACGGGGACTGGCCTTTCCTGAGGCCACCAGAGCGGGTCCCTGAGGTCCCCGTCGTAACTCGAGAAGACCTGCCGCAACTCGAAAAAATTCAGGAGGTTCTCCCCTCCAGGCGAGATGAGGCCCATTTCCGCTGAGGCGTCTCGAGGCTGATCACACCTCACCTCTGGAACTTCGAAAGGGTCCTTCACACCCTTGGTGCAAATCAAGAAGTTCCCCGACCTAGCCGTCTCCACTCGAGAGGAATCACGAGGGTCCCGCCCACATCCAGAGGAGTCCCGTTTCCGCCTCGTAGCTCGAGATGAGGGATCCTTTCCCTGCTTCGTCGGGAAAGAGTTCCCGGCGTTCCCGTCGCATCTCAAGAGGAGGCCCTCTCAACAGGAACGGCGAGAGGAACTCCAGGGTCGTGCCACCATTCCAAGAGTCCCCCAGATGTCTCAGTCCATTCCAGAGGAACCTCTTTTCCCTTCACCGGCTCGTCTTTCACGCCGAGGATCGACTCACACCAAGGTGGCACGTGGCACAGCCCTGTGGGAAAGCCACGTGGGAAAGCCTCGAGGGACAGCCTCGAGGGAAAGCCACAGATCCCTTGATCCACGTGACAGGAAGCGTGACACTACAGCTGCAGCTCGGGAGGAAAGCGCACGTGCTTGCCCCCACTCGAGACGAGGCCTGACTCCCCTGGGGAGACTCAGAAGCACCCCAAGATCCATGGCAACACTCGAGAGGAATCCTCAGGTTCCGGCCCCTACTCCACACAAGGACTGAGGCCCCGGCATGGACGGGAGAGGAATCCCGAGAGGTCCCCTAGCAACTCGCTTGGGGACTGGCCTTTCCTGAGGCCACCAGAGCGGGTCCCTGAGGTCCCCGTCGTAACTCGAGAAGACCTGCCGCAACTCGAGAAAATCCAGGAGGTTCTCCCCTCCAGGCGAGATGAGGCCCATTTCCGCTGAGGCGTCTCGAGGCTGATCACACCTCACCTCTGGAACTTCGAAAGGGTCCTTCACACCCTTGGTGCAAATCAAGAAGTTCCCCGACCTAGCCGTCTCCACTCGAGAGGAATCACGAGGGTCCCGCCCACATCCAGAGGAGCCCCGTTTCTGCCTCATAGCTCGAGATGAGGGATCCTTTCCCTGCTTCGTCGGGAAAGAGTTCCCGGCGTTCCCGTCGCATCTCAAGAGGAGGCCCTCTCAACAGGAACGGCGAGAGGAACTCCAGGGTCGTGCCACCATTCCAAGAGTCCCCCAGATGTCTCAGTCCATTCCAGAGGAACCTCTTTTCCCTTCACCGGCTCGTCTTTCACGCCGAGGATCGACTCACACCAAGGTGGCACGTGGCACAGCCCTGTGGGAAAGCCTCGTGGGAAAGCCTCGAGGGACAGCCTCGAGGGAAAGCCACAGATCCCTTGATCCACGTGACAGGAAGCGTGACACTACTGCTGCAGCTCGGGAGGAAAGCGCACGTGCATGCCCCCACTCGAGACGAGGCCTGACTCCCCTGGGGAGACTCAGAAGCACCCCAAGATCCATGGCAACACTGGAGAGGAATCCTCAGGTTCCGGCCCCGACTCCACACAAGGTCTTAGGCCCAGGAAAACGGGAGAGGAATCCCGAGATGGCCCCTAGCAACTCGCACGGGGACTGGCCTTTCCTGAGGCCACCAGAGCGGGTCCCTGAGGTCCCCGTCGTAACTCGAGAAGACCTGCCGCAACTCGAGAAAATCCAGGAGGTTCTCCCCTCCAGGCGAGATGAGGCCCATTTCCGCTGAGGCGTCTCGAGGCTGATCACACCTCACCTCTGGAACTTCGAAAGGGTCCTTCACACCCTTGGTGCAAATCAAGAAGTTCCCCGACCTAGCCGTCTCCACTCGAGAGGAATCACGAGGGTCCCGCCCACATCCAGAGGAGCCCCGTTTCCGCCTCGTAGCTCGAGATGAGGGATCCTTTCCCTGCTTCGTCGGGAAAGAGTTCCCGGCGTTCCCGTCGCATCTCAAGAGGAGGCCCTCTCAACAGGAACGGCGAGAGGAACTCTAGGGTCGTGCCACCATTCCAAGAGTCCCCCAGATGTCTCAGTCCATTCCAGAGGAACCTCTTTTCCCTTCACCGGCTCGTCTTTCACGCCGAGGATCGACTCACACCAAGGTGGCACGTGGCACAGCCCTGTGGGAAAGCCTCGTGGGAAAGCCTCGAGGGACAGCCTCGAGGGAAAGCCACAGATCCCTTGATCCACGTGACAGGAAGCGTGACACTACTGCTGCAGCTCGGGAGGAAAGCGCACGTGCATGCCCCCACTCGAGACGAGGCCTGACTCCCCTGGGGAGACTCAGAAGCACCCCAAGATCCATGGCAACACTGGAGAGGAATCCTCAGGTTCCGGCCCCGACTCCACACAAGGACTGAGGCCCCGGCATGGACGGGAGAGGAATCCCGAGAGGTACCCTTGCAACACGCATGGGGACTGGCCTTTCCTGAGGCCACCAGAGCGGGTCCCTGAGGTCCCCGTCGTAACTCGAGAAGACCTGCCGCAACTCGAGAAAATCCAGGAGGTTCTCCCCTCCAGGCGAGATGAGGCCAATTTCCGCTGAGGCGTCTCGAGGCTGATCACACCTCACCTCTGGAACTTCGAAACGGTCCTTCACACCCTTGGTGCAAATCAAGAAGTTCCCCGACATACCCGACTCCACTCGAGAGGAATCACGAGGGTCCCGCCCACATCCAGAGAAGCCCCGTTTCCGCCTCGTAGCTCGAGATGAGGGATCCTTTCCCTGCTTCGTCGGGAAAGAGTTCCCGGCGTTCCCGTCGCATCTCAAGAGGAGGCGCGCTCAACAGGAACGGCGAGAGGAACTCCAGGGTCGTGCCACCATTCCAAGAGTCCCCCAGATGTCTCAGTCCATTCCAGAGGAACCTCTTTTCCCTTCACCGGCTCGTCTTTCACGCCGAGGATCGACTCACACCAAGGTGGCACGTGGCACAGCCCTGTGGGAAAGCCTCGTGGGAAAGCCTCGAGGGACAGCCTCGAGGGAAAGCCACAGATCCCTTGATCCACGTGACAGGAAGCGTGACACTACTGCTGCAGCTCGGGAGGAAAGCGCACGTGCATGCCCCCACTCGAGACGAGGCCTGACTCCCCTGGGGAGACTCAGAAGCACCCCAGATCCATGTCAACACTGGAGAGCAATCCTCAGGTTCCGGCCCCGACTCCACACAAGGACTGTGGCCCCAGCATGGACGGGAGAGGAATCCCGAGAGGTCCCCTAGCAACTCGCATGGGGACTGGCCTTTCCTGAGGCCACCAGAGCGGGTCCCTGAGGTCCCCGTCGTAACTCGAGAAGACCTGCCGCAACTCGAGAAAATCCAGGAGGTTCTCCCCTCCAGGCGAGATGAGGCCCATTTCCGCTGAGGCGTCTCGAGGCTGATCACACCTCACCTCTGGAACTTCGAAAGGGTCCTTCACACCCTTGGTGCAAATCAAGAAGTTCCCCGACATACCCGTCTCCACTCGAGAGGAATCACGAGGGTCCCGCCCACATCCAGAGAAGCCCCGTTTCCGCCTCGTAGCTCGAGATGAGGGATCCTTTCCCTGCTTCGTCGGGAAAGAGTTCCCGGCGTTCCCGTCGCATCTCAAGAGGAGGCGCGCTCAACAGGAACGGCGAGAGGAACTCCAGGGTCGTGCCACCATTCCAAGAGTCCCCCAGATGTCTCAGTCCATTCCAGAGGAACCTCTTTTCCCTTCACCGGCTCGTCTTTCACGCCGAGGATCGACTCACACCAAGGTGGCACGTGGCACAGCCCTGTGGGAAAGCCTCGTGGGAAAGCCTCGAGGGACAGCCTCGAGGGAAAGCCACAGATCCCTTGATCCACGTGACAGTAAGCGTGACACTACTGCTGCAGCTCGGGAGGAAAGCGCACGTGCATGCCCCCACTCGAGACGCCGCCTGACTCCCCTGGGGAGACTCAGAAGCACCCCAAGATCCATGGCAACACTGGAGAGGAATCCTCAGGTTCCGGCCCCGACTCCACACAAGGTCTTAGGCCCAGGAAAACGGGAGAGGAATCCCGAGATGGCCCCTAGCAACTCGCACGGGGACTGGCCTTTCCTGAGGCCACCAGAGCGGGTCCCTGAGGTCCCCGTCGTAACTCGAGAAGACCTGCCGCAACTCGAGAAAATCCAGGCGGTTCTCCCCTCCAGGCGAGATGAGGCCCATTTCCGCTGAGGCGTCTCGAGGCTGATCACACCTCACCTCTGGAACTTCGAAAGGGTCCTTCACACCCTTGGTGCAAATCAAGAAGTTCCCCGACCTAGCCGTCTCCACTCGAGAGGAATCACGAGGGTCCCGCCCACATCCAGAGGAGCCCCGTTTCCGCCTCGTAGCTCGAGATGAGGGATCCTTTCCCTGCTTCGTCGGGAAAGAGTTCCCGGCGTTCCCGTCGCATCTCAAGAGGAGGCGCGCTCAACAGGAACGGCGAGAGGAACTCCAGGGTCGTGCCACCATTCCAAGAGTCCCCCAGATGTCTCAGTCCATTCCAGAGGAACCTCTTTTCCCTTCACCGGCTCGTCTTTCACGCCGAGGATCGACTCACACCAAGGTGGCACGTGGCACAGCCCTGTGGGAAAGCCTCGTGGGAAAGCCTCGAGGGACAGCCTCGAGGGAAAGCCACAGATCCCTTGATCCACGTGACAGGAAGCGTGACACTACTGCTGCAGCTCGGGAGGAAAGCGCACGTGCATGCCCCCACTCGAGACGAGGCCTGACTCCCCTGGGGAGACTCAGAAGCACCCCAGATCCATGTCAACACTGGAGAGCAATCCTCAGGTTCCGGCCCCGACTCCACACAAGGACTGTGGCCCCAGCATGGACGGGAGAGGAATCCCGAGAGGTCCCCTAGCAACTCGCATGGGGACTGGCCTTTCCTGAGGCCACCAGAGCGGGTCCCTGAGGTCCCCGTCGTAACTCGAGAAGACCTGCCGCAACTCGAGAAAATCCAGGAGGTTCTCCCCTCCAGGCGAGATGAGGCCCATTTCCGCTGAGGCGTCTCGAGGCTGATCACACCTCACCTCTGGAACTTCGAAAGGGTCCTTCACACCCTTGGTGCAAATCAAGAAGTTCCCCGACATACCCGTCTCCACTCGAGAGGAATCACGAGGGTCCCGCCCACATCCAGAGAAGCCCCGTTTCCGCCTCGTAGCTCGAGATGAGGGATCCTTTCCCTGCTTCGTCGGGAAAGAGTTCCCGGCGTTCCCGTCGCATCTCAAGAGGAGGCGCGCTCAACAGGAACGGCGAGAGGAACTCCAGGGTCGTGCCACCATTCCAAGAGTCCCCCAGATGTCTCAGTCCATTCCAGAGGAACCTCTTTTCCCTTCACCGGCTCGTCTTTCACGCCGAGGATCGACTCACACCAAGGTGGCACGTGGCACAGCCCTGTGGGAAAGCCTCGTGGGAAAGCCTCGAGGGACAACCTCGAGGGAAAGCCACAGATCCCTTGATCCACGTGACAGGAAGCGTGACACTACTGCTGCAGCTCGGGAGGAAAGCGCACGTGCATGCCCCCACTCGAGACGCCGCCTGACTCCCCTGGGGAGACTCAGAAGCACCCCAAGATCCATGGCAACACTGGAGAGGAATCCTCAGGTTCCGGCCCCGACTCCACACAAGGTCTTAGGCCCAGGAAAACGGGAGAGGAATCCCGAGATGGCCCCTAGCAACTCGCACGGGGACTGGCCTTTCCTGAGGCCACCAGAGCGGGTCCCTGAGGTCCCCGTCGTAACTCGAGAAGACCTGCCGCAACTCGAGAAAATCCAGGAGGTTCTCCCCTCCAGGCGAGATGAGGCCCATTTCCGCTGAGGCGTCTCGAGGCTGATCACACCTCACCTCTGGAACTTCGAAAGGGTCCTTCACACCCTTGGTGCAAATCAAGAAGTTCCCCGACCTAGCCGTCTCCACTCGAGAGGAATCACGAGGGTCCCGCCCACATCCAGAGGAGCCCCGTTTCCGCCTCGTAGCTCGAGATGAGGGATCCTTTCCCTGCTTCGTCGGGAAAGAGTTCCCGGCGTTCCCGTCGCATCTCAAGAGGAGGCGCGCTCAACAGGAACGGCGAGAGGAACTCCAGGGTCGTGCCACCATTCCAAGAGTCCCCCAGATGTCTCAGTCCATTCCAGAGGAACCTCTTTTCCCTTCACCGGCTCGTCTTTCACGCCGAGGATCGACTCACACCAAGGTGGCACGTGGCACAGCCCTGTGGGAAAGCCTCGTGGGAAAGCCTCGAGGGACAGCCTCGAGGGAAAGCCACAGATCCCTTGATCCACGTGACAGGAAGCGTGACACTACTGCTGCAGCTCGGGAGGAAAGCGCACGTGCATGCCCCCACTCGAGACGCCGCCTGACTCCCCTGGGGAGACTCAGAAGCACCCCAAGATCCATGGCAACACTGGAGAGGAATCCTCAGGTTCCGGCCCCGACTCCACACAAGGTCTTAGGCCCAGGAAAACGGGAGAGGAATCCCGAGATGGCCCCTAGCAACTCGCACGGGGACTGGCCTTTCCTGAGGCCACCAGAGCGGGTCCCTGAGGTCCCCGTCGTAACTCGAGAAGACCTGCCGCAACTCGAGAAAATCCAGGCGGTTCTCCCCTCCAGGCGAGATGAGGCCCATTTCCGCTGAGGCGTCTCGAGGCTGATCACACCTCACCTCTGGAACTTCGAAAGGGTCCTTCACACCCTTGGTGCAAATCAAGAAGTTCCCCGACCTAGCCGTCTCCACTCGAGAGGAATCACGAGGGTCCCGCCCACATCCAGAGGAGCCCCGTTTCCGCCTCGTAGCTCGAGATGAGGGATCCTTTCCCTGCTTCGTCGGGAAAGAGTTCCCGGCGTTCCCGTCGCATCTCAAGAGGAGGCGCGCTCAACAGGAACGGCGAGAGGAACTCCAGGGTCGTGCCACCATTCCAAGAGTCCCCCAGATGTCTCAGTCCATTCCAGAGGAACCTCTTTTCCCTTCACCGGCTCGTCTTTCACGCCGAGGATCGACTCACACCAAGGTGGCACGTGGCACAGCCCTGTGGGAAAGCCTCGTGGGAAAGCCTCGAGGGACAGCCTCGAGGGAAAGCCACAGATCCCTTGATCCACGTGACAGGAAGCGTGACACTACTGCTGCAGCTCGGGAGGAAAGCGCACGTGCATGCCCCCACTCGAGACGAGGCCTGACTCCCCTGGGGAGACTCAGAAGCACCCCAGATCCATGTCAACACTGGAGAGCAATCCTCAGGTTCCGGCCCCGACTCCACACAAGGACTGTGGCCCCAGCATGGACGGGAGAGGAATCCCGAGAGGTCCCCTAGCAACTCGCATGGGGACTGGCCTTTCCTGAGGCCACCAGAGCGGGTCCCTGAGGTCCCCGTCGTAACTCGAGAAGACCTGCCGCAACTCGAGAAAATCCAGGAGGTTCTCCCCTCCAGGCGAGATGAGGCCCATTTCCGCTGAGGCGTCTCGAGGCTGATCACACCTCACCTCTGGAACTTCGAAAGGGTCCTTCACACCCTTGGTGCAAATCAAGAAGTTCCCCGACATACCCGTCTCCACTCGAGAGGAATCACGAGGGTCCCGCCCACATCCAGAGAAGCCCCGTTTCCGCCTCGTAGCTCGAGATGAGGGATCCTTTCCCTGCTTCGTCGGGAAAGAGTTCCCGGCGTTCCCGTCGCATCTCAAGAGGAGGCGCGCTCAACAGGAACGGCGAGAGGAACTCCAGGGTCGTGCCACCATTCCAAGAGTCCCCCAGATGTCTCAGTCCATTCCAGAGGAACCTCTTTTCCCTTCACCGGCTCGTCTTTCACGCCGAGGATCGACTCACACCAAGGTGGCACGTGGCACAGCCCTGTGGGAAAGCCTCGTGGGAAAGCCTCGAGGGACAACCTCGAGGGAAAGCCACAGATCCCTTGATCCACGTGACAGGAAGCGTGACACTACTGCTGCAGCTCGGGAGGAAAGCGCACGTGCATGCCCCCACTCGAGACGCCGCCTGACTCCCCTGGGGAGACTCAGAAGCACCCCAAGATCCATGGCAACACTGGAGAGGAATCCTCAGGTTCCGGCCCCGACTCCACACAAGGTCTTAGGCCCAGGAAAACGGGAGAGGAATCCCGAGATGGCCCCTAGCAACTCGCACGGGGACTGGCCTTTCCTGAGGCCACCAGAGCGGGTCCCTGAGGTCCCCGTCGTAACTCGAGAAGACCTGCCGCAACTCGAGAAAATCCAGGAGGTTCTCCCCTCCAGGCGAGATGAGGCCCATTTCCGCTGAGGCGTCTCGAGGCTGATCACACCTCACCTCTGGAACTTCGAAAGGGTCCTTCACACCCTTGGTGCAAATCAAGAAGTTCCCCGACCTAGCCGTCTCCACTCGAGAGGAATCACGAGGGTCCCGCCCACATCCAGAGGAGCCCCGTTTCCGCCTCGTAGCTCGAGATGAGGGATCCTTTCCCTGCTTCGTCGGGAAAGAGTTCCCGGCGTTCCCGTCGCATCTCAAGAGGAGGCGCGCTCAACAGGAACGGCGAGAGGAACTCCAGGGTCGTGCCACCATTCCAAGAGTCCCCCAGATGTCTCAGTCCATTCCAGAGGAACCTCTTTTCCCTTCACCGGCTCGTCTTTCACGCCGAGGATCGACTCACACCAAGGTGGCACGTGGCACAGCCCTGTGGGAAAGCCTCGTGGGAAAGCCTCGAGGGACAGCCTCGAGGGAAAGCCACAGATCCCTTGATCCACGTGACAGGAAGCGTGACACTACTGCTGCAGCTCGGGAGGAAAGCGCACGTGCATGCCCCCACTCGAGACGAGGCCTGACTCCCCTGGGGAGACTCAGAAGCACCCCAGATCCATGTCAACACTGGAGAGCAATCCTCAGGTTCCGGCCCCGACTCCACACAAGGACTGTGGCCCCAGCATGGACGGGAGAGGAATCCCGAGAGGTCCCCTAGCAACTCGCATGGGGACTGGCCTTTCCTGAGGCCACCAGAGCGGGTCCCTGAGGTCCCCGTCGTAACTCGAGAAGACCTGCCGCAACTCGAGAAAATCCAGGAGGTTCTCCCCTCCAGGCGAGATGAGGCCCATTTCCGCTGAGGCGTCTCGAGGCTGATCACACCTCACCTCTGGAACTTCGAAAGGGTCCTTCACACCCTTGGTGCAAATCAAGAAGTTCCCCGACATACCCGTCTCCACTCGAGAGGAATCACGAGGGTCCCGCCCACATCCAGAGAAGCCCCGTTTCCGCCTCGTAGCTCGAGATGAGGGATCCTTTCCCTGCTTCGTCGGGAAAGAGTTCCCGGCGTTCCCGTCGCATCTCAAGAGGAGGCGCGCTCAACAGGAACGGCGAGAGGAACTCCAGGGTCGTGCCACCATTCCAAGAGTCCCCCAGATGTCTCAGTCCATTCCAGAGGAACCTCTTTTCCCTTCACCGGCTCGTCTTTCACGCCGAGGATCGACTCACACCAAGGTGGCACGTGGCACAGCCCTGTGGGAAAGCCTCGTGGGAAAGCCTCGAGGGACAGCCTCGAGGGAAAGCCACAGATCCCTTGATCCACGTGACAGGAAGCGTGACACTACTGCTGCAGCTCGGGAGGAAAGCGCACGTGCATGCCCCCACTCGAGACGCCGCCTGACTCCCCTGGGGAGACTCAGAAGCACCCCAAGATCCATGGCAACACTGGAGAGGAATCCTCAGGTTCCGGCCCCGACTCCACACAAGGTCTTAGGCCCAGGAAAACGGGAGAGGAATCCCGAGATGGCCCCTAGCAACTCGCACGGGGACTGGCCTTTCCTGAGGCCACCAGAGCGGGTCCCTGAGGTCCCCGTCGTAACTCGAGAAGACCTGCCGCAACTCGAGAAAATCCAGGCGGTTCTCCCCTCCAGGCGAGATGAGGCCCATTTCCGCTGAGGCGTCTCGAGGCTGATCACACCTCACCTCTGGAACTTCGAAAGGGTCCTTCACACCCTTGGTGCAAATCAAGAAGTTCCCCGACCTAGCCGTCTCCACTCGAGAGGAATCACGAGGGTCCCGCCCACATCCAGAGGAGCCCCGTTTCCGCCTCGTAGCTCGAGATGAGGGATCCTTTCCCTGCTTCGTCGGGAAAGAGTTCCCGGCGTTCCCGTCGCATCTCAAGAGGAGGCGCGCTCAACAGGAACGGCGAGAGGAACTCCAGGGTCGTGCCACCATTCCAAGAGTCCCCCAGATGTCTCAGTCCATTCCAGAGGAACCTCTTTTCCCTTCACCGGCTCGTCTTTCACGCCGAGGATCGACTCACACCAAGGTGGCACGTGGCACAGCCCTGTGGGAAAGCCTCGTGGGAAAGCCTCGAGGGACAGCCTCGAGGGAAAGCCACAGATCCCTTGATCCACGTGACAGGAAGCGTGACACTACTGCTGCAGCTCGGGAGGAAAGCGCACGTGCATGCCCCCACTCGAGACGAGGCCTGACTCCCCTGGGGAGACTCAGAAGCACCCCAGATCCATGTCAACACTGGAGAGCAATCCTCAGGTTCCGGCCCCGACTCCACACAAGGACTGTGGCCCCAGCATGGACGGGAGAGGAATCCCGAGAGGTCCCCTAGCAACTCGCATGGGGACTGGCCTTTCCTGAGGCCACCAGAGCGGGTCCCTGAGGTCCCCGTCGTAACTCGAGAAGACCTGCCGCAACTCGAGAAAATCCAGGAGGTTCTCCCCTCCAGGCGAGATGAGGCCCATTTCCGCTGAGGCGTCTCGAGGCTGATCACACCTCACCTCTGGAACTTCGAAAGGGTCCTTCACACCCTTGGTGCAAATCAAGAAGTTCCCCGACATACCCGTCTCCACTCGAGAGGAATCACGAGGGTCCCGCCCACATCCAGAGAAGCCCCGTTTCCGCCTCGTAGCTCGAGATGAGGGATCCTTTCCCTGCTTCGTCGGGAAAGAGTTCCCGGCGTTCCCGTCGCATCTCAAGAGGAGGCGCGCTCAACAGGAACGGCGAGAGGAACTCCAGGGTCGTGCCACCATTCCAAGAGTCCCCCAGATGTCTCAGTCCATTCCAGAGGAACCTCTTTTCCCTTCACCGGCTCGTCTTTCACGCCGAGGATCGACTCACACCAAGGTGGCACGTGGCACAGCCCTGTGGGAAAGCCTCGTGGGAAAGCCTCGAGGGACAACCTCGAGGGAAAGCCACAGATCCCTTGATCCACGTGACAGGAAGCGTGACACTACTGCTGCAGCTCGGGAGGAAAGCGCACGTGCATGCCCCCACTCGAGACGCCGCCTGACTCCCCTGGGGAGACTCAGAAGCACCCCAAGATCCATGGCAACACTGGAGAGGAATCCTCAGGTTCCGGCCCCGACTCCACACAAGGTCTTAGGCCCAGGAAAACGGGAGAGGAATCCCGAGATGGCCCCTAGCAACTCGCACGGGGACTGGCCTTTCCTGAGGCCACCAGAGCGGGTCCCTGAGGTCCCCGTCGTAACTCGAGAAGACCTGCCGCAACTCGAGAAAATCCAGGAGGTTCTCCCCTCCAGGCGAGATGAGGCCCATTTCCGCTGAGGCGTCTCGAGGCTGATCACACCTCACCTCTGGAACTTCGAAAGGGTCCTTCACACCCTTGGTGCAAATCAAGAAGTTCCCCGACCTAGCCGTCTCCACTCGAGAGGAATCACGAGGGTCCCGCCCACATCCAGAGGAGCCCCGTTTCCGCCTCGTAGCTCGAGATGAGGGATCCTTTCCCTGCTTCGTCGGGAAAGAGTTCCCGGCGTTCCCGTCGCATCTCAAGAGGAGGCGCGCTCAACAGGAACGGCGAGAGGAACTCCAGGGTCGTGCCACCATTCCAAGAGTCCCCCAGATGTCTCAGTCCATTCCAGAGGAACCTCTTTTCCCTTCACCGGCTCGTCTTTCACGCCGAGGATCGACTCACACCAAGGTGGCACGTGGCACAGCCCTGTGGGAAAGCCTCGTGGGAAAGCCTCGAGGGACAGCCTCGAGGGAAAGCCACAGATCCCTTGATCCACGTGACAGGAAGCGTGACACTACTGCTGCAGCTCGGGAGGAAAGCGCACGTGCATGCCCCCACTCGAGACGAGGCCTGACTCCCCTGGGGAGACTCAGAAGCACCCCAGATCCATGTCAACACTGGAGAGCAATCCTCAGGTTCCGGCCCCGACTCCACACAAGGACTGTGGCCCCAGCATGGACGGGAGAGGAATCCCGAGAGGTCCCCTAGCAACTCGCATGGGGACTGGCCTTTCCTGAGGCCACCAGAGCGGGTCCCTGAGGTCCCCGTCGTAACTCGAGAAGACCTGCCGCAACTCGAGAAAATCCAGGAGGTTCTCCCCTCCAGGCGAGATGAGGCCCATTTCCGCTGAGGCGTCTCGAGGCTGATCACACCTCACCTCTGGAACTTCGAAAGGGTCCTTCACACCCTTGGTGCAAATCAAGAAGTTCCCCGACATACCCGTCTCCACTCGAGAGGAATCACGAGGGTCCCGCCCACATCCAGAGAAGCCCCGTTTCCGCCTCGTAGCTCGAGATGAGGGATCCTTTCCCTGCTTCGTCGGGAAAGAGTTCCCGGCGTTCCCGTCGCATCTCAAGAGGAGGCGCGCTCAACAGGAACGGCGAGAGGAACTCCAGGGTCGTGCCACCATTCCAAGAGTCCCCCAGATGTCTCAGTCCATTCCAGAGGAACCTCTTTTCCCTTCACCGGCTCGTCTTTCACGCCGAGGATCGACTCACACCAAGGTGGCACGTGGCACAGCCCTGTGGGAAAGCCTCGTGGGAAAGCCTCGAGGGACAGCCTCGAGGGAAAGCCACAGATCCCTTGATCCACGTGACAGGAAGCGTGACACTACTGCTGCAGCTCGGGAGGAAAGCGCACGTGCATGCCCCCACTCGAGACGCCGCCTGACTCCCCTGGGGAGACTCAGAAGCACCCCAAGATCCATGGCAACACTGGAGAGGAATCCTCAGGTTCCGGCCCCGACTCCACACAAGGTCTTAGGCCCAGGAAAACGGGAGAGGAATCCCGAGATGGCCCCTAGCAACTCGCACGGGGACTGGCCTTTCCTGAGGCCACCAGAGCGGGTCCCTGAGGTCCCCGTCGTAACTCGAGAAGACCTGCCGCAACTCGAGAAAATCCAGGAGGTTCTCCCCTCCAGGCGAGATGAGGCCCATTTCCGCTGAGGCGTCTCGAGGCTGATCACACCTCACCTCTGCAACTTCGAAAGGCTCCTTCACACCCTTGGTGCAAATCAAGAAGTTCCCCGACCTAGCCGTCTCCACTCGAGAGGAATCACGAGGGTCCCGCCCACATCCAGAGGAGCCCCGTTTCCGCCTCGTAGCTCGAGATGAGGGATCCTTTCCCTGCTTCGTCGGGAAAGAGTTCCCGGCGTTCCCGTCGCATCTCAAGAGGAGGCGCGCTCAACAGGAACGGCGAGAGGAACTCCAGGGTCGTGCCACCATTCCAAGAGTCCACCAGATGTCTCAGTCCATTCCAGAGGAACCTCTTTTCCCTTCACCGGCTCGTCTTTCACGCCGAGGATCGACTCACACCAAGGTGGCACGTGGCACAGCCCTGTGGGAAAGCCTCGTGGGAAAGCCTCGAGGGACAGCCTCGAGGGAAAGCCACAGATCCCTTGATCCACGTGACAGGAAGCGTGACACTACTGCTGCAGCTCGGGAGGAAAGCGCACGTGCATGCCCCCACTCGAGACGAGGCCTGACTCCCCTGGGGAGACTCAGAAGCACCCCAGATCCATGTCAACACTGGAGAGCAATCCTCAGGTTCCGGCCCCGACTCCACACAAGGACTGTGGCCCCAGCATGGACGGGAGAGGAATCCCGAGAGGTCCCCTAGCAACTCGCATGGGGACTGGCCTTTCCTGAGGCCACCAGAGCGGGTCCCTGAGGTCCCCGTCGTAACTCGAGAAGACCTGCCGCAACTCGAGAAAATCCAGGAGGTTCTCCCCTCCAGGCGAGATGAGGCCCATTTCCGCTGAGGCGTCTCGAGGCTGATCACACCTCACCTCTGGAACTTCGAAAGGGTCCTTCACACCCTTGGTGCAAATCAAGAAGTTCCCCGACATACCCGTCTCCACTCGAGAGGAATCACGAGGGTCCCGCCCACATCCAGAGAAGCCCCGTTTCCGCCTCGTAGCTCGAGATGAGGGATCCTTTCCCTGCTTCGTCGGGAAAGAGTTCCCGGCGTTCCCATCGCATCTCAAGAGGAGGCGCGCTCAACAGGAACGGCGAGAGGAACTCCAGGGTCGTGCCACCATTCCAAGAGTCCCCCAGATGTCTCAGTCCATTCCAGAGAAACCTCTTTTCCCTTCACCGGCTCGTCTTTCACGCCGAGGATCGACTCACACCAAGGTGGCACGTGGCACAGCCCTGTGGGAAAGCCTCGTGGGAAAGCCTCGAGGGACAGCCTCGAGGGAAAGCCACAGATCCCTTGATCCACGTGACAGGAAGCGTGACACTACTGCTGCAGCTCGGGAGGAAAGCGCACGTGCATGCCCCCACTCGAGACGCCGCCTGACTCCCCTGGGGAGACTCAGAAGCACCCCAAGATCCATGGCAACACTGGAGAGGAATCCTCAGGTTCCGGCCCCGACTCCACACAAGGTCTTAGGCCCAGGAAAACGGGAGAGGAATCCCGAGATGGCCCCTAGCAACTCGCACGGGGACTGGCCTTTCCTGAGGCCACCAGAGCGGGTCCCTGAGGTCCCCGTCGTAACTCGAGAAGACCTGCCGCAACTCGAGAAAATCCAGGAGGTTCTCCCCTCCAGGCGAGATGAGGCCCATTTCCGCTGAGGCGTCTCGAGGCTGATCACACCTCACCTCTGGAACTTCGAAAGGCTCCTTCACACCCTTGGTGCAAATCAAGAAGTTCCCCGACCTAGCCGTCTCCACTCGAGAGGAATCACGAGGGTCCCGCCCACATCCAGAGGAGCCCCGTTTCCGCCTCGTAGCTCGAGATGAGGGATCCTTTCCCTGCTTCGTCGGGAAAGAGTTCCTGGCGTTCCCGTCGCATCTCAAGAGGAGGCCCTCTCAACAGGAACGGCGAGAGGAACTCCAGGGTCGTGCCACCATTCCAAGAGTCCCCCAGATGTCTCAGTCCATTCCAGAGGAACCTCTTTTCCCTTCACCGGCTCGTCTTTCACGCCGAGGATCGACTCACACCAAGGTGGCACGTGGCACAGCCCTGTGGGAAAGCCTCGTGGGAAAGCCTCGAGGGACAGCCTCGAGGGAAAGCCACAGATCCCTTGATCCACGTGACAGGAAGCGTGACACTACTGCTGCAGCTCGGGAGGAAAGCGCACGTGCATGCCCCCACACGAGACGAGGCCTGACTCCCCTGGGGAGACTCAGAAGCACCCCAAGATCCATGGCAACACTGGAGAGGAATCCTCAGGTTCCGGCCCCGACTCCACACAAGGACTGTGGCCCCAGCATGGACGGGAGAGGAATCCCGAGAGGTCCCCTAGCAACTCGCATGGGGACTGGCCTTTCCTGAGGCCACTAGAGCGGGTCCCTGAGGTCCCCGTCGTAACTCGAGAAGACCTGCCGCAACTCGAGAAAATCCAGGAGGTTCTCCCCTCCAGGCGAGATGAGGCCCATTTCCGCTGAGGCGTCTCGAGGCTGATCACACCTCACCTCTGGAACTTCGAAACGGTCCTTCACACCCTTGGTGCAAATCAAGAAGTTCCCCGACATACCCATCTCCACTCGAGAGGAATCACGAGGGTCCCGCCCACATCCAGAGAAGCCCCGTTTCCGCCTCGTAGCTCGAGATGAGGGATCCTTTCCCTGCTTCGTCGGGAAAGAGTTCCCGGCGTTCCCGTCGCATCTCAAGAGGAGGCCCTCTCAACAGGAACGGCGAGAGGAACTCCAGGGTCGTGCCACCATTCCAAGAGTCCCCCAGATGTCTCAGTCCATTCCAGAGGAACCTCTTTTCCCTTCACCGGCTCGTCTTTCACGCCGAGGATCGACTCACACCAAGGTGGCACGTGGCACAGCCCTGTGGGAAAGCCTCGTGGGAAAGCCTCGAGGGACAGCCTCGAGGGAAAGCCACAGATCCCTTGATCCACGTGACAGGAAGCGTGACACTACTGCTGCAGCTCGGGAGGAAAGCGCACGTGCATGCCCCCACTCGAGACGCCGCCTGACTCCCCTGGGGAGACTCAGAAGCACCCCAAGATCCATGGCAACACTGGAGAGGAATCCTCAGGTTCCGGCCCCGACTCCACACAAGGTCTTAGGCCCAGGAAAACGGGAGAGGAATCCCGAGATGGCCCCTAGCAACTCGCACGGGGACTGGCCTTTCCTGAGGCCACCAGAGCGGGTCCCTGAGGTCCCCGTCGTAACTCGAGAAGACCTGCCGCAACTCGAGAAAATTCAGGAGGTTCTCCCCTCCAGGCGAGATGAGGCCAATTTCCGCTGAGGCGTCTCGAGGCTGATCACACCTCACCTCTGGAACTTCGAAACGGTCCTTCACACCCTTGGTGCAAATCAAGAAGTTCCCCGACATACCCGTCTCCACTCGAGAGGAATCACGAGGGTCCCCCCCACATCCAGAGGAGCCCCGTTTCCGCCTCGTAGCTCGAGATGAGGGATCCTTTCCCTGCTTCGTCGGGAAAGAGTTCCCGGCGTTCCCGTCACATCTCAAGAGGAGGCCCTCTCAACAGGAACGGCGAGAGGAACTCCAGGGTCGTGCCACCATTCCAAGAGTCCCCCAGATGTCTCAGTCCATTCCAGAGGAACCTCTTTTCCCTTCACCGGCTCGTCTTTCACGCCGAGGATCGACTCACACCAAGGTGGCACGTGGCACAGCCCTGTGGGAAAGCCTCGTGGGAAAGCCTCGAGGGACAGCCTCGAGGGAAAGCCACAGATCCCTGGAACCACGTGACAGGAAGCGTGACACTACTGCTGCAGTTCGGGAGGAAAGCGCACGTGCATGCCCCCACTCGAGACGAGGCCTGACTCCCCTGGGGAGACTCAGAAGCACCCCAAGATCCATGGCAACACTGGAGAGGAATCCTCAGGTTCCGGCCCCGACTCCACACAAGGACTGAGGCCCTGGCATGGACGGGAGAGAAATCCCGAGAGGTCCCCTAGGAACACGCATGGGGACTGGCCTTTCCTGAGGCCACCAGAGCGGGTCCCTGAGGTCCCCGTCGTAACTCGAGAAGACCTGCCGCAACTCGAGAAAATCCAGGAGGTTCTCCCCTCCAGGCGAGATGAGGCCCATTTCCGCTGAGGCGTCTCGAGGCTGATCACACCTCACCTCTGGAACTTCGAAAGGGTCCTTCACACCCTTGGTGCAAATCAAGAAGTTCCCCGACCTAGCCGTCTCCACTCGAGAGGAATCACGAGGGTCCCGCCCACATCCAGAGGAGCCCCGTTTCCGCCTCGTAGCTCGAGATGAGGGATCCTTTCCCTGCTTCGTCGGGAAAGAGTTCCCGGCGTTCCCGTCGCCTCTCAAGACGAGGCCCTCTCAACAGGAACGGCGAGAGGAACTCCAGGGTCGTGCCACCATTCCAAGAGTCCCCCAGATGTCTCAGTCCATTCCAGAGGAACCTCTTTTCCCTTCACCGGCTCGTCTTTCACGCCGAGGATCGACTCACACCAAGGTGGCACGTGGCACAGCCCTGTGGGAAAGCCTCGTGGGAAAGCCTCGAGGGACAGCCTCGAGGGAAAGCCACAGATCCCTGGAACCACGTGACAGGAAGCGTGACACTACTGCTGCAGCTCGGGAGGAAAGCGCACGTGCATGCCCCCACTCGAGACGAGGCCTGACTCCCCTGGGGAGACTCAGAAGCACCCCAAGATCCATGGCAACACTGGAGAGGAATCCTCAGGTTCCGGCCCCGACTCCACACAAGGACTGAGGCCCTGGCATGGACCGGAGAGAAATCCCGAGAGGTCCCCTAGGAACACGCATGGGGACTGGCCTTTCCTGAGGCCACCAGAGCGGGTCCCTGAGGTCCCCGTCGTAACTCGAGAAGACCTGCCGCAACTCGAGAAAATCCAGGAGGTTCTCCCCTCCAGGCGAGATGAGGCCCATTTCCGCTGAGGCGTCTCGAGGCTGATCACACCTCACCTCTGGAACTTCGAAAGGGTCCTTCACACCCTTGGTGCAAATCAAGAAGTTCCCCGACCTAGCCGTCTCCACTCGAGAGGAATCACGAGGGTCCCGCCCACATCCAGAGGAGCCCCGTTTCCGCCTCGTAGCTCGAGATGAGGGATCCTTTCCCTGCTTCGTCGGGAAAGAGTTCCCGGCGTTCCCGTCGCATCTCAAGAGGAGGCCCGCTCAACAGGAACGGCGAGAGGAACTCCAGGGTCGTGCCACCATTCCAAGAGTCCCCCAGATGTCTCAGTCCATTCCAGAGGAACCTCTTTTCCCTTCACCGGCTCGTCTTTCACGCCGAGGATCGACTCACACCAAGGTGGCACGTGGCACAGCCCTGTGGGAAAGCCTCGTGGGAAAGCCTCGAGGGACAGCCTCGAGGGAAAGCCACAGATCCCTTGATCCACGTGACAGGAAGCGTGACACTACTGCTGCAGCTCGGGAGGAAAGCGCACGTGCATGCCCCCACTCGAGACGCCGCCTGACTACCCTGGGGAGACTCAGAAGCACCCCAAGATCCATGGCAACACTGGAGAGGAATCCTCAGGTTCCGGCCCCGACTCCACACAAGGTCTTAGGCCCAGGAAAACGGGAGAGGAATCCCGAGATGGCCCCTAGCAACTCGCACGGGGACTGGCCTTTCCTGAGGCCACCAGAGCGGGTCCCTGAGGTCCCCGTCGTAACTCGAGAAGACCTGCCGCAACTCGAGAAAATCCAGGAGGTTCTCCCCTCCAGGCGAGATGAGGCCCATTTCCGCTGAGGCGTCTCGAGGCTGATCACACCTCACCTCTGGAACTTCGAAAGGGTCCTTCACACCCTTGGTGCAAATCAAGAAGTTCCCCGACCTAGCCGTCTCCACTCGAGAGGAATCACGAGGGTCCCGCCCACATCCAGAGGAGCCCCGTTTCCGCCTCGTAGCTCGAGATGAGGGATCCTTTCCCTGCTTCGTCGGGAAAGAGTTCCCGGCGTTCCCGTCGCCTCTCAAGACGAGGCCCTCTCAACAGGAACGGCGAGAGGAACTCCAGGGTCGTGCCACCATTCCAAGAGTCCCCCAGATGTCTCAGTCCATTCCAGAGGAACCTCTTTTCCCTTCACCGGCTCGTCTTTCACGCCGAGGATCGACTCACACCAAGGTGGCACGTGGCACAGCCCTGTGGGAAAGCCTCGTGGGAAAGCCTCGAGGGACAGCCTCGAGGGAAAGCCACAGATCCCTTGATCCACGTGACAGGAAGCGTGACACTACTGCTGCAGCTCGGGAGGAAAGCGCACGTGCATGCCCCCACTCGAGACGAGGCCTGACTCCCCTGGGGAGACTCAGAAGCACCCCAAGATCCATGGCAACACTGGAGAGGAATCCTCAGGTTCCGGCCCCGACTCCACACAAGGACTGAGGCCCTGGCATGGACGGGAGAGAAATCCCGAGAGGTCCCCTAGCAACACGCATGGGGACTGGCCTTTCCTGAGGCCACCAGAGCGGGTCCCTGAGGTCCCCGTCGTAACTCGAGAAGACCTGCCGCAACTCGAGAAAATCCAGGAGGTTCTCCCCTCCAGGCGAGATGAGGCCCATTTCCGCTGAGGCGTCTCGAGGCTGATCACACCTCACCTCTGGAACTTCGAAAGGGTCCTTCACACCCTTGGTGCAAATCAAGAAGTTCCCCGACCTAGCCGTCTCCACTCGAGAGGAATCACGAGGGTCCCGCCCACATCCAGAGGAGCCCCGTTTCCGCCTCGTAGCTCGAGATGAGGGATCCTTTTCCTGCTTCGTCGGGAAAGAGTTCCCGGCGTTCCCGTCGCATCTCAAGAGGAGGCCCTCTCAACAGGAACGGCGAGAGGAACTCCAGGGTCGTGCCACCATTCCAAGAGTCCCCCAGATGTCTCAGTCCATTCCAGAGGAACCTCTTTTCCCTTCACCGGCTCGTCTTTCACGCCGAGGATCGACTCACACCATGGTGGCACGTGGCACAGCCCTGTGGGAAAGCCTCGTGGGAAAGCCTCGGGGGACAGCCTCGAGGGAAAGCCACAGATCCCTGGAACCACGTGACAGGAAGCGTGACACTACTGCTGCAGCTCGGGAGGAAAGCGCATGTGCATGCCCCCACTCGAGACGAGGCCTGACTCCCCTGGGGAGACTCAGAAGCACCCCAAGATCCATGGCAACACTGGAGAGGAATCCTCAGGTTCCGGCCCCGACTCCACACAAGGACTGAGGCCCCGGCATGGACGGGAGAGGAATCCCGAGAGGTCCCCTTGCAACACGCATGGGGACTGGCCTTTCCTGAGGCCACCAGAGCGGGTCCCTGAGGTCCCCGTCGTAACTCGAGAAGACCTGCCGCAACTCGAGAAAATCCAGGAGGTTCTCCCCTCCAGGCGAGATGAGGCCCATTTCCGCTGAGGCGTCTCGAGGCTGATCACACCTCACCTCTGGAACTTCGAAACGGTCCTTCACACCCTTGGTGCAAATCAAGAAGTTCCCCGACCTAGCCGTCTCCACTCGAGAGGAATCACGAGGGTCCCGCCCACATCCAGAGGAGCCCCGTTTCCGCCTCGTAGCTCGAGATGAGGGATCCTGTCCCTGCTTCGTCGGGAAAGAGTTCCCGGCGTTCCCGTCGCATCTCAAGAGGAGGCCCTCTCAACAGGAACGGCGAGAGGAACTCCAGGGTCGTGCCACCATTCCAAGAGTCCCCCAGATGTCTCAGTCCATTCCAGAGGAACCTCTTTTCCCTTCACCGGCTCGTCTTTCACGCCGAGGATCGACTCACACCAAGGTGGCACGTGGCACAGCCCTGTGGGAAAGCCTCGAGGGACAGCCTCGAGGGAAAGCCACAGATCCCTTGATCCACGTGACAGGAAGCGTGACACTACTGCAGCAGCTCGGGAGGAAAGCGCACGTGCATGCCCCCACTCGAGACGAGGCCTGACTCCCCTGGGGAGACTCAGAAGCACCCCAAGATCCATGGCAACACTGGAGAGCAATCCTCAGGTTCCGGCCCCGACTCCACACAAGGACTGAGGCCCCGGCATGGACGGGAGAGGAATCCCGAGTGGTCCCCTAGCAACACGAATGGGGACTGGCCTTTCCTGAGGCCACCAGAGCGGGTCCCTGTGGTCCCCGTCGTAACTCGAGAAGACCTGCCGCAACTCGAGAAAATCCAGGAGGTTCTCCCCTCCGGGCGAGAAGAGGCCCATTTCCACTAAGGTGTCTCGAGGCTGATCACACCTCACCTCTGGAACTTCGAAAGGGTCCTTCACACCCTTGGTGCAAATCAAGAAGTTCCCCGACCTAGCCGTCTCCACTCGAGAGGAATCATGAGGGTCCCGCCCACATCCAGAGGAGCCCCGTTTCCGCCTCGTAGCTCGAGATGAGGGATCCTTTCCCTGCTTCGTCGGGAAAGAGTTCCCGGCGTTCCCGTCGCCTCTCAAGACGAGGCCCTCTCAACAGGAACGGCGAGAGGAACTCCAGGGTCGTGCCACCATTCCAAGAGTCCCCCAGATGTCTCAGTCCATTCCAGAGGAACCTCTTTTCCCTTCACCGGCTCGTCTTTCACGCCGAGGATCGACTCACACCAAGGTGGCACGTGGCACAGCCCTGTGGGAAAGCCTCGTGGGAAAGCCTCGAGGGACAGCCTCGAGGGAAAGCCACAGATCCCTTGATCCACGTGACAGGAAGCGTGACACTACTGCTGCAGCTCGGGAGGAAAGCGCACGTGCATGCCCCCACTCGAGACGAGGCCTGACTCCCCTGGGGAGACTCAGAAGCACCCCAAGATCCATGGCAACACTGGAGAGGAATCCTCAGGTTCCGGCCCCGACTCCACACAAGGACTGAGGCCCCGGCATGGACGGGAGAGGAATCCCGAGCGGTCCCCTAGCAACTCGCATGGGGACTGGCCTTTCCTGAGGCCACCAGAGCGGGTCCCTGAGGTCCCTGTCGTAACTCGAGAAGACCTGCCGCAACTCGAGAAATTCCAGGAGGTTCTCCCCTCCAGGCGAGATGAGGCCCATTTCCGCTGAGGCGTCTCGAGGCTGATCACACCTCACCTCTGGAACTTCGAAAGGGTCCTTCACACCCTTGGTGCAAATCAAGAAGTTCCCCGACCTAGCCGTCTCCACTCGAAAGGAATCACGAGGGTCCCGCCCACATCCAGAGGAGCCCCGTTTCCGCCTCGTAGCTCGAGATGAGGGATCCTTTCCCTGCTTCGTCGGGAAAGAGTTCCCGGCGTTCCCGTCGCATCTCAAGAGGAGGCCCTCTCAACAGGAACGGCGAGAGGAACTCCAGGGTCGTGCCACCATTCCAAGAGTCCCCCAGATGTCTCAGTCCATTCCAGAGGAACCTCTTTTCCCTTCACCGGCTCGTCTTTCACGCCGAGGATCGACTGACACCAAGGTGGCACGTGGCAAAGCCCTGTGGGAAAGCCTCGTGGGAAAGCCTCGAGGGACAGCCTCGAGGGAAAGCCACAGATCCCTTGATCCACGTGACAGGAAGCGTGACACTACTGCTGCAGCTCGGGAGGAAAGCGCACGTGCATGCCCCCACTCGAGACGAGGCCTGACTCCCCTGGGGAGACTCAGAAGCACCCCAAGATCCATGGCAACACTGGAGAGCAATCCTCAGGTTCCGGCCCCGACTCCACACAAGGACTGAGGCCCCGGCATGGACGGGAGAGGAATCCCGAGAGGTCCCCTAGCAACTCGCATGGGGACTGGCCTTTCCTGAGGCCACCAGAGCGGGTCCCTGAGGTCCCAGTCGTAACTCGAGAAGACCTGCCGCAACTCGAGAAAATCCAGGAGGTTCTCCCATCCAGGCGAGATGAGGCCCATTTCCACTGAGGCGTCTCGAGGCCGATCACACCTCACCTCTGAAATTCGAAAGAGTCCTTCACACCCTTGGTGCAAATGAAGAAGTTCCCCGACCTAGCCGTCTCCACTCGAGAGGAATCACGAGGGTCCCGCCCACATCCAGAGGAGCCCCGTTTCCACCTTGTAGCTCGAGATGAGGGATCCTTTCCCTGCTTCGTCGGGAAAGAGTCCCCGGCGTTCCCGTCGCATCTCAAGAGGAGGCCCTCTCAACAGGAACGGCGAGAGGAACTCCAGGGTCGTGCCACCATTCCAAGAGTCCCCCAGATGTCTCAGTCCATTCCAGAGGAACCTCTTTTCCCTTCACCGGCTCGTCTTTCACGCCGAGGATCGACTCAACCAAGGTGGCACGTGGCACAGCCCTGTGGGAAAGCCTCGTGGGAAAGCCTCGAGGGACAGCCTCGAGGGAAAGCCACAGATCCCTTGATCCACGTGACAGGAAGCGTGACACTACTGCTGCAGCTCGGGAGGAAAGCGCACGTGCATGCCCCCACTCGAGACGAGGCCTGACTCCCCTGGGGAGACTCAGAAGCACCCCAAGATCCATGGCAACACTGGAGAGCAATCCTCAGGTTCCGGCCCCGACTCCACACAAGGACTGAGGCCCCGGCATGGACGGGAGAGGAATCCCGAGAGGTCCCCTAGCAACTCGCATGGGGACTGGCCTTTCCTGAGGCCACCAGAGCGGGTCCCTGAGGTCCCCGTCGTAACTCGAGAAGACCTGCCGCAACTCGAGAAAATCCAGGAGGTTCTCCCCTCCAGGCGAGATGAGGCCCATTTCCGCTGAGGCGTCTCGAGGCTGATCACACCTCACCTCTGGAACTTCGAAAGGGTCCTTCACACCCTTGGTGCAAATCAAGAAGTTCCCCGACCTAGCCGTCTCCACTCGAGAGGAATCACGAGGGTCCCGCCCACATCCAGAGGAGCCCGGTTTCCGCCTCGTAGCTCGAGATGAGGGATCCTTTCCCTGCTTCGTCGGGAAAGAGTTCCCGGCGTTCCCGTCGCATCTCAAGAGGAGGACCTCTCAACAGGAACGGCGAGAGGAACTCCAGGGTCGTGCCACCATTCCAAGAGTCCCCCAGATGTCTCAGTCCATTCCAGAGGAACCTCTTTTCCCTTCACCGGCTCGTCTTTCACGCCGAGGATCGACTCACACCAAGGTGGCACGTGGCACAGCCCTGTGGGAAAGCCTCGTGGGAAAGCCTCGAGGAACAGCCTCGAGGGAAAGCCACAGATCCCTTGATCCACGTGACAGGAAGCGTGACACTACTGCTGCAGCTCGGGAGGAAAGCGCACGTGCATGCCCCCACTCGAGACGAGGCCTGACTCCCCTGGGAAGACTCAGAAGCACCCCAAGATCCATGGCAACACTGGAGAGCAATCCTCAGGTTCCGGCCCCGACTCCACACAAGGACTGAGGCCCCGGCATGGACGGGAGAGGAATCCCGAGAGGTCCCCTAGCAACTCGCATGGGGACTGGCCTTTCCTGAGGCCACCAGAGCGGGTCCCTGAGGTCCCCGTCGTAACTCGAGAAGACCTGCCGCAACTCGAGAAAATCCAGGAGGTTCTCCCCTCCAGGCGAGATGAGGCCCATTTCCGCTGAGGCGTCTCGAGGCTGATCACACCTCACCTCTGGAACTTCGAAAGGCTCCTTCACACCCTTGGTGCAAATCAAGAAGTTCCCCGACATACCCGTCTCCACTCGAGAGGAATCACGAGGGTCCCGCCCACATCCAGAGGAGCCCCGTTTCCGCCTCGTAGCTCGAGATGAGGGATCCTTTCCCTGGTTCGTCGGGAAAGAGTTCCCGGCGTTCCCGTCGCATCTCAAGAGGAGGCCCTCTCAACAGGAACGGCGAGAGGAACTCCAGGGTCGTGCCACCATTCCAAGAGTCCCCCAGATGTCTCAGTCCATTCCAGAGGAACCTCTTTTCCCTTCACCGGCTCGTCTTTCACGCCGAGGATCGACTGACACCAAGGTGGCACGTGGCACAGCCCTGTGGGAAAGCCTCGTGGGAAAGCCTCGAGGGACAGCCTCGAGGGAAAGCCACAGATCCCTTGATCCACGTGACAGGAAGCGTGACACTACTGCTGCAGCTCGGGAGGAAAGCACACGTGCATGCCCCCACTCGAGACGAGGCCTGACTCCCCTGGGAAGAATCAGAAGCACCCCAAGATCCATGGCAACACTGGAGAGCAATCCTCAGGTTCCGACCCCGACTCCACACAAGGACTGAGGCCCCGGCATGAACGGGAGAAGAATCCCGAGAGGTCCCCTAGCAACTCGCACGGGGACTGGCCTTTCCTGAGGCCACCAGAGCGGGTCCCTGATGTCCCCGTCGTAACTCGAGAAGACCTGCCGCAACTCGAGAAAATCCAGGAGGTTCTCCCCTCCAGGCGAGATGAGGCCCATTTCCGCTGAGGCGTCTCGAGGCTGATCACACCTCACCTCTGGAACTTCGAAAGGGTCCTTCACACCCTTGGTGCAAATCAAGAAGTTCCCCGACATACCCGTCTCCACTCGAGAGGAATCACGAGGGTCCCGCCCACATCCAGAGGAGCCCCGTTTCCGCCTCGTAGCTCGAGATGAGGGATCCTTTCCCTGCTTCGTCGGGAAAGAGTTCCCGGCGTTCCCGTCGCATCTCAAGAGGAGGCCCTCTCAACAGGAACGGCGAGAGGAACTCCAGGGTCGTGCCACCATTCCAAGAGTCCCCCAGATGTCTCAGCCCATTCCAGAGGAACCTCTTTTCCCTTCACCGGCTCGTCTTTCACGCCGAGGATCGACTGACACCAAGGTGCCACGTGGCACAGCCCTGTGGGAAAGCCTCGTGGGAAAGCCTCGAGGGACAGCCTCGAGGGAAAGCCACAGATCCCTTGATCCACGTGACAGGAAGCGTGACACTACTGCTGCAGCTCGGGAGGAAAGCGCACGTGCATGCCCCCACTCGAGACGAGGCCTGACTCCCCTGGGGAGACTCAGAAGCACCCCAAGATCCATGGCAACACTGGAGAGGAATCCTCAGGTTCCGGCCCCGAATCCACACAAGGACTGAGGCCCCGGCATGGACGGGAGAGGAATCCCGAGCGGTCCCCTAGCAACTCGCATGGGGACTGGCCTTTCCTGAGGCCACCAGAGCGGGTCCCTGAGGTCCCCGTCGTAACTCGAGAAGACCTGCCGCAACTCGAGAAATTCCAGGAGGTTCTCCCCTCCAGGCGAGATGAGGCCCATTTCCGCTGAGGCGTCTCGAGGCTGATCACACCTCACCTCTGGAACTTCGAAAGGGTCCTTCACACCCTTGGTGCAAATCAAGAAGTTCCCCGACCTAGCCGTCTCCACTCGAGAGGAATCACGAGGGTCCCGCCCACATCCAGAGGAGCCCCGTTTCCGCCTCGTAGCTCGAGATGAGGGATCCTTTCCCTGCTTGGTCGGGAAAGAGTTCCCGGCGTTCCCGTCGCATCTCAAGAGGAGGCCCTCTCAACAGGAACGGTGAGAGGAACTCCAGGGTCGTGCCACCATTCCAAGAGTCCCCCAGATGTCTCAGTCCATTCCAGAGGAACCTCTTTTCCCTTCACCGGCTCGTCTTTCACGCCGAGGATCGACTCACACCAAGGTGGCACGTGGCACAGCCCTGTGGGAAAGCCTCGTGGGAAAGCCTCGAGGGACAGCCTCGAGGGAAAGCCACAGATCCCTTGATCCACGTGACAGGAAGCGTGACACTACTGCTGCAGCTCGGGAGGAAAGCGCACGTGCATGCCCCCACTCGAGACGAGGCCTGACTCCCCTGGGGAGACTCAGAAGCACCCCAAGATCCATGGCAACACTGGAGAGGAATCCTCAGGTTCCGGCCCCGACTCCACACAAGGACTGAGGCCCCGGCATGGACGGGAGAGGAATCCCGAGCGGTCCCCTAGCAACTCGCATGGGGACTGGCCTTTCCTGAGGCCACCAGAGCGGGTCCCTGAGGTCCCCGTCGTAACTCGAGAAGACCTGCCGCAACTCGAGAAAATCCAGGAGGTTCTCCCCTCCAGGCGAGATGAGGCCCATTTCCGCTGAGGCGTCTCGAGGCTGATCACACCTCACCTCTGGAACTTCGAAAGGCTCCTTCACACCCTTGGTGCAAATCAAGAAGTTCCCCGACATACCCGTCTCCACTCGAGAGGAATCACGAGGGTCCCGCCCACATCCAGAGGAGCCCCGTTTCCGCCTCGTAGCTCGAGATGAGGGATCCTTTCCCTGCTTCGTCGGGAAAGAGTTCCCGGCGTTCCCGTCGCATCTCAAGAGGAGGCCCTCTCTACAGGAACGGCGAGAGGAACTCCAGGGTCGTGCCACCATTCCAAGAGTCCCCCAGATGTCTCAGTCCATTCCAGAGGAACCTCTTTTCCCTTCACCGGCTCGTCTTTCACGCCGAGGATCGACTCACACCAAGGTGGCACGTGGCACAGCCCTGTGGGAAAGCCTCGTGGGAAAGCCTCGAGGGACAGCCTCGAGGGAAAGCCACAGATCCCTTGATCCACGTGACAGGAAGCGTGACACTACTGCTGCAGCTCGGGAGGAAAGCGCACGTGCATGCCCCCACTCGAGACGAGGCCTGACTCCCCTGGGGAGACTCAGAAGCACCCCAAGATCCATGGCAACACTGGAGAGCAATCCTCAGGTTCCGGCCCCGACTCCACACAAGGACTGAGGCCCCGGCATGGACGGGAGAGGAATCCCGAGAGGTCCCCTAGCAACTCGCATGGGGACTGGCCTTTCCTGAGGCCACCAGAGCGGGTCCCTGAGGTCCCCGTCGTAACTCGAGAAGACCTGCCGCAACTCGAGAAAATCCAGGAGGTTCTCCCCTCCAGGCGAGATGAGGCCCATTTCCGCTGAGGCGTCTCGAGGCTGATCACACCTCACCTCTGGAACTTCGAAAGGGTCCTTCACACCCTTGGTGCAAATCAAGAAGTTCCCCGACCTAGCCGTCTCCACTCGAGAGGAATCACGAGGGTCCCGCCCACATCCAGAGGAGCCCCGTTTCCGCCTCGTAGCTCGAGATGAGGGATCCTTTCCCTGCTTCGTCGGGAAAGAGTTCCCGGCGTTCCCGTCGCATCTCAAGAGGAGGCCCTCTCAACAGGAACGGCGAGAGGAACTCCAGGGTCGTGCCACCATTCCAAGAGTCCCCCAGATGTCTCAGTCCATTCCAGAGGAACCTCTTTTCCCTTCACCGGCTCGTCTTTCACGCCGAGGATCGACTCACACCAAGGTGGCACGTGGCACAGCCCTGTGGGAAAGCCTCGTGGGAAAGCCTCGAGGGACAGCCTCGAGGGAAAGCCACAGATCCCTTGATCCACGTGACAGGAAGCGTGACACTACTGCTGCAGCTCGGGAGGAAAGCGCACGTGCATGCCCCCACTCGAGACGAGGCCTGACTCCCCTGGGAAGACTCAGAAGCACCCCAAGATCCATGGCAACTCTGGAGAGCAATCCTCAGGTTCCGGCCCCGACTCCACACAAGGACTGAGGCCCCGGCATGGACGGGAGAGGAATCCCGAGAGGTCCCCTAGCAACTCGCATGGGGACTGGCCTTTCCTGAGGCCACCAGAGCGGGTCCCTGAGGTCCCCGTCGTAACTCGAGAAGACCTGCCGCAACTCGAGAAAATCCAGGAGGTTCTCCCCTCCAGGCGAGATGAGGCCCATTTCCGCTGAGGCGTCTCGAGGCTGATCACACCTCACCTCTGGAACTTCGAAAGGCTCCTTCACACCCTTGGTGCAAATCAAGAAGTTCCCCGACATACCCGTCTCCACTCGAGAGGAATCACGAGGGTCCCGCCCACATCCAGAGGAGCCCCGTTTCCGCCTCGTAGCTCGAGATGAGGGATCCTTTCCCTGCTTCGTCGGGAAAGAGTTCCCGGCGTTCCCGTCGCATCTCAAGAGGAGGCCCTCTCAACAGGAACGGCGAGAGGAACTCCAGGGTCGTGCCACCATTCCAAGAGTCCCCCAGATGTCTCAGTCCATTCCAGAGGAACCTCTTTTCCCTTCACCGGCTCGTCTTTCACGCCGAGGATCGACTGACACCAAGGTGGCACGTGGCACAGCCCTGTGGGACAGCCTCGAGGGAAAGCCACAGATCCCTTGATCCACGTGACAGGAAGCGTGACACTACTGCTGCAGCTCGGGAGGAAAGCGCACGTGCATGCCCCCACTCGAGACGAGGCCTGACTCCCCTGGGGAGACTCAGAAGCACCCCAAGATCCATGGCAACACTGGAGAGGAATCCTCAGGTTCCGGCCCCGACTCCACACAAGGACTGAGGCCCCGGCATGGACGGGAGAGGAATCCCGAGCGGTCCCCTAGCAACTCGCATGGGGACTGGCCTTTCCTGAGGCCACCAGAGCGGGTCCCTGAGGTCCCCGTCGTAACTCGAGAAGACCTGCCGCAACTCGAGAAATTCCAGGAGGTTCTCCCCTCCAGGCGAGATGAGGCCCATTTCCGCTGAGGCGTCTCGAGGCTGATCACACCTCACCTCTGGAACTTCGAAAGGGTCCTTCACACCCTTGGTGCAAATCAAGAAGTTCCCCGACCTAGCCGTCTCCACTCGAGAGGAATCACGAGGGTCCCGCCCACATCCAGAGGAGCCCCGTTTCCGCCTCGTAGCTCGAGATGAGGGATCCTTTCCCTGCTTCGTCGGGAAAGAGTTCCCGGCGTTCCCGTCGCATCTCAAGAGGAGGCCCTCTCAACAGGAACGGCGAGAGGAACTCCAGGGTCGTGCCACCATTCCAAGAGTCCCCCAGATGTCTCAGTCCATTCCAGAGGAACCTCTTTTCCCTTCACCGGCTCGTCTTTCACGCCGAGGATCGACTCACACCAAGGTGGCACGTGGCACAGCCCTGTGGGAAAGCCTCGTGGGAAAGCCTCGAGGGACAGCCTCGAGGGAAAGCCACAGATCCCTTGATCCACGTGACAGGAAGCGTGACACTACTGCTGCAGCTCGGGAGGAAAGCGCACGTGCATGCCCCCACTCGAGACGAGGCCTGACTCCCCTGGGGAGACTCAGAAGCACCCCAAGATCCATGGCAACACTGGAGAGGAATCCTCAGGTTCCGGCCCCGACTCCACACAAGGACTGAGGCCCCGGCATGGACAGGAGAGGAATCCCGAGCGGTCCCCTAGCAACTCGCATGGGGACTGGCCTTTCCTGAGGCCACCAGAGCGGGTCCCTGAGGTCCCCGTCGTAACTCGAGAAGACCTGCCGCAACTCGAGAAAATCCAGGAGGTTCTCCCCTCCAGGCGAGATGAGGCCCATTTCCGCTGAGGCGTCTCGAGGCTGATCACACCTCACCTCTGGAACTTCGAAAGGCTCCTTCACACCCTTGGTGCAAATCAAGAAGTTCCCCGACATACCCGTCTCCACTCGAGAGGAATCACGAGGGTCCCGCCCACATCCAGAGGAGCCCCGTTTCCGCCTCGTAGCTCGAGATGAGGGATCCTTTCCCTGCTTCGTCGGGAAAGAGTTCCCGGCGTTCCCGTCGCATCTCAAGAGGAGGCCCTCTCAACAGGAACGGCGAGAGGAACTCCAGGGTCGTGCCACCATTCCAAGAGTCCCCCAGATGTCTCAGTCCATTCCAGAGGAACCTCTTTTCCCTTCACCGGCTCGTCTTTCACGCCGAGGATCGACTCACACCAAGGTGGCACGTGGCACAGCCCTGTGGGAAAGCCTCGTGGGAAAGCCTCGAGGGACAGCCTCGAGGGAAAGCCACAGATCCCTTGATCCACGTGACAGGAAGCGTGACACTACTGCTGCAGCTCGGGAGGAAAGCGCACGTGCATGCCCCCACTCGAGACGAGGCCTGACTCCCCTGGGGAGACTCAGAAGCACCCCAAGATCCATGGCAACACTGGAGAGCAATCCTCAGGTTCCGGCCCCGACTCCACACAAGGACTGAGGCCCCGGCATGGACGGGAGAGGAATCCCGAGAGGTCCCCTAGCAACTCGCATGGGGACTGGCCTTTCCTGAGGCCACCAGAGCGGGTCCCTGAGGTCCCCGTCGTAACTCGAGAAGACCTGCCGCAACTCGAGAAAATCCAGGAGGTTCTCCCCTCCAGGCGAGATGAGGCCCATTTCCGCTGAGGCGTCTCGAGGCTGATCACACCTCACCTCTGGAACTTCGAAAGGCTCCTTCACACCCTTGGTGCAAATCAAGAAGTTCCCCGACATACCCGTCTCCACTCGAGAGGAATCACGAGGGTCCCGCCCACATCCAGAGGAGCCCCGTTTCCGCCTCGTAGCTCGAGATGAGGTATCCTTTCCCTGCTTCGTCGGGAAAGAGTTCCCGGCGTTCCCGTCGCATCTCAAGAGGAGGCCCTCTCAACAGGAACGGCGAGAGGAACTCCAGGGTCGTGCCACCATTCCAAGAGTCCCCCAGATGTCTCAATCCATTCCAGAGGAACCTCTTTTCCCTTCACCGGCTCGTCTTTCACGCCGAGGATCGACTCACACCAAGGTGGCACGTGGCACAGCCCTGTGGGAAAGCCTCGTGGGAAAGCCTCGAGGGACAGCCTCGAGGGAAAGCCACAGATCCCTTGATCCACGTGACAGGAAGCGTGACACTACTGCTGCAGCTCGGGAGGAAAGCGCACGTGCATGCCCCCACTCGAGACGAGGCCTGACTCCCCTGGGGAGACTCAGAAGCACCCCAAGATCCATGGCAACACTGGAGAGGAATCCTCAGGTTCCGGCCCCGACTCCACACAAGGACTGAGGCCCGGGCATGTACGGGAGAGGAATCCCGAGAGGTCCCCTAGCAACTCGCATGGGGACTGGCCTTTCCTGAGGCCACCAGAGCGGGTCCCTGAGGTCCCCGTCGTAACTCGAGAAGACCTGCCGCAACTCGAGAAATTCCAGGAGGTTCTCCCCTCCAGGCGAGATGAGGCCCATTTCCGCTGAGGCGTCTCGAGGCTGATCACACCTCACCTCTGGAACTTCGAAAGGGTCCTTCACACCCTTGGTGCAAATCAAGAAGTTCCCCGACCTAGCCGTCTCCACTCGAGAGGAATCACGAGGGTCCCGCCCACATCCAGAGGAGCCCCGTTTCCGCCTCGTAGCTCGAGATGAGGGATTCTTTCCCTGCTTCGTCGGGAAAGAGTTCCCGGCGTTCCCGTCGCATCTCAAGAGGAGGCCCTCTCAACAGGAACGGCGAGAGGAACTCCAGGGTCGTGCCACCATTCCAAGAGTCCCCCAGATGTCTCAGTCCATTCCAGAGGAACCTCTTTTCCCTTCACCGGCTCGTCTTTCACGCCGAGGATCGACTCACACCAAGGTGGCACGTGGCACAGCCCTGTGGGAAAGCCTCGTGGGAAAGCCTCGAGGGACAGCCTCGAGGGAAAGCCACAGATCCCTTGATCCACGTGACAGGAAGCGTGACACTACTGCTGCAGCTCGGGAGGAAAGCGCACGTGCATGCCCCCACTCGAGACGAGGCCTGACTCCCCTGGGGAGACTCAGAAGCACCCCAAGATCCATGGCAACACTGGAGAGGAATCCTCAGGTTCCGGCCCCGACTCCACACAAGGACTGAGGCCCCGGCATGGACGGGAGAGGAATCCCGAGAGGTCCCCTAGCAACACGCATGGGGACTGGCCTTTCCTGAGGCCACCAGAGCGGGTCCCTGTGGTCCCCGTCGTAACTCGAGAAGACCTGCCGCAACTCGAGAAAATCCAGGAGGTTCTCCCCTCCAGGCGAGATGAGGCCCATTTCCGCTGAGGCGTCTCGAGGCTGATCACACCTCACCTCTGGAACTTCGAAAGGCTCATTCACACCCTTGGTGCAAATCAAGAAGTTCCCCGACATACCCGTCTCCACTCGAGAGGAATCACGAGGGTCCCGCCCACATCCAGAGGAGCCCCGTTTCCGCCTCGTAGCTCGAGATGAGGGATCCTTTCCCTGTTTCGTCGGGAAAGAGTTCCCGGCGTTCCCGTCACATCTCAAGAGGAGGCCCTCTCAACAGGAACGGCGAGAGGAACTCCAGGGTCGTGCCACCATTCCAAGAGTCCCCCAGATGTCTCAGTCCATCCAGAGGAACCTCTTTTCCCTTCACCGGCTCGTCTTTCACGCTGAGGATCGACTCACACCAAGGTGGCACGTGGCACAGCCCTGTGGGAAAACCTCGTGGGAAAGCCTCGAGGGACAGCCTCGAGGGAAAGCCACAGATCCCTTGATCCACGTGACAGGAAGCGTGACACTACTGCTGCAGCTCGGGAGGAAAGCGCACGTGCATGCCCCCACTCGAGACGAGGCCTGACTCCCCTGGGGAGACTCAGAAGCACCCCAAGATCCATGGCAACACTGGAGAGGAATCCTCAGGTTCCGGCCCCGACTCCACACAAGGACTGAGGCCCCGGCATGGTCGGGAGAGGAATCCCGAGAGGTCCCCTAGGAACACGCATGGGGACTGGCCTTTCCTGAGGCCACCAGAGCGGGTCCCTGTGGTCCCCGTCGTAACTAGAGAAGACCTGCCGCAACTCGAGAAAATCCAGGAGGTTCTCCCCTCCAGGCGAGATGAGGCCCATTTCCGCTGAGGCGTCTCGAGGCTGATCACACCTCACCTCTGGAACTTCGAAAGGGTCCTTCACACCCTTGGTGCAAATCAAGAAGTTCCCCGACCTAGCCGTCTCCACTCGAGAGGAATCACGAGGGTCCCGCCCACATCCAGAGGAGCCCCGTTTCCGCCTCGTAGCTCGAGATGAGGGATCCTTTCCCTGCTTCGTCGGGAAAGAGTTCCCGGCGTTCCCGTCGCATCTCAAGAGGAGGCCCTCTCAACAGGAACGGCGAGAGGAACTCCAGGGTCGTGCCACCATTCCAAGAGTCCCCCAGATGTCTCAGTCCATTCCAGAGGAACCTCTTTTCCCTTCACCGGCTCGTCTTTCACGCCGAGGATCGACTCACACCAAGGTGGCACGTGGCACAGCCCTGTGGGAAAGCCTCGTGGGAAAGCCTCGAGGGACAGCCTCGAGGGAAAGCCACAGATCCCTTGATCCACGTGACAGGAAGCGTGACACTACTGCTGCAGCTCGGGAGGAAAGCGCACGTGCATGCCCCCACTCGAGACGAGGCCTGACTCCCCTGGGGAGACTCAGAAGCACCCCAAGATCCATGGCAACACTGGAGAGGAATCCTCAGGTTCCGGCCCCGACTCCACACAAGGACTGAGGCCCCGGCATGGACGGGAGAGGAATCCCGAGCGGTCCCCTAGCAACTCGCATGGGGACTGGCCTTTCCTGAGGCCACCAGAGCGGGTCCCTGAGGTCCCCGTCGTAACTCGAGAAGACCTGCCGCAACTCGAGAAAATCCAGGAGGTTCTCCCCTCCAGGCGAGATGAGGCCCATTTCCGCTGAGGCGTCTCGAGGCTGATCACACCTCACCTCTGGAACTTCGAAAGGCTCCTTCACACCCTTGGTGCAAATCAAGAAGTTCCCCGACATACCCGTCTCCACTCGAGAGGAATCACGAGGGTCCCGCCCACATCCAGAGGAGCCCCGTTTCCGCCTCGTAGCTCGAGATGAGGGATCCTTTCCCTGCTTCGTCGGGAAAGAGTTCCCGGCGTTCCCGTCGCATCTCAAGAGGAGGCCCTCTCAACAGGAACGGCGAGAGGAACTCCAGGGTCGTGCCACCATTCCAAGAGTCCCCCAGATGTCTCAGTCCATTCCAGAGGAACCTCTTTTCCCTTCACCGGCTCGTCTTTCACGCCGAGGATCGACTCACACCAAGGTGGCACGTGGCACAGCCCTGTGGGAAAGCCTCGTGGGAAAGCCTCGAGGGACAGCCTCGAGGGAAAGCCACAGATCCCTTGATCCACGTGACAGGAAGCGTGACACTACTGCTGCAGCTCGGGAGGAAAGCGCACGTGCATGCCCCCACTCGAGACGAGGCCTGACTCCCCTGGGGAGACTCAGAAGCACCCCAAGATCCATGGCAACACTGGAGAGCAATCCTCAGGTTCCGGCCCCGACTCCACACAAGGACTGAGGCCCCGGCATGGACGGGAGAGGAATCCCGAGAGGTCCCCTAGCAACTCGCATGGGGACTGGCCTTTCCTGAGGCCACCAGAGCGGGTCCCTGAGGTCCCCGTCGTAACTCGAGAAGACCTGCCGCAACTCGAGAAAATCCAGGAGGTTCTCCCCTCCAGGCGAGATGAGGCCCATTTCCGCTGAGGCGTCTCGAGGCTGATCACACCTCACCTCTGGAACTTCGAAAGGCTCCTTCACACCCTTGGTGCAAATCAAGAAGTTCCCCGACATACCCGTCTCCACTCGAGAGGAATCACGAGGGTCCCGCCCACATCCAGAGGAGCCCCGTTTCCGCCTCGTAGCTCGAGATGAGGGATCCTTTCCCTGCTTCGTCGGGAAAGAGTTCCCGGCGTTCCCGTCGCATCTCAAGAGGAGGCCCTCTCAACAGGAACGGCGAGAGGAACTCCAGGGTCGTGCCACCATTCCAAGAGTCCCCCAGATGTCTCAATCCATTCCAGAGGAACCTCTTTTCCCTTCACCGGCTCGTCTTTCACGCCGAGGATCGACTCACACCAAGGTGGCACGTGGCACAGCCCTGTGGGAAAGCCTCGTGGGAAAGCCTTGAGGGACAGCCTCGAGGGAAAGCCACAGATCCCTTGATCCACGTGACAGGAAGCGTGACACTACTGCTGCAGCTCGGGAGGAAAGCGCACGTGCATGCCCCCACTCGAGACGAGGCCTGACTCCCCTGGGGAGACTCAGAAGCACCCCAAGATCCATGGCAACACTGGAGAGGAATCCTCAGGTTCCGGCCCCGACTCCACACAAGGACTGAGGCCCCGGCATGGACGGGAGAGGAATCCCGAGAGGTCCCCTAGCAACACGCATGGGGACTGGCCTTTCCTGAGGCCACCAGAGCGGGTCCCTGTGGTCCCCATCGTAACTCGAGAAGACCTGCCGCAACTCGAGAAAATCCAGGAGGTTCTCCCCTCCAGGCGAGATGAGGCCCATTTCCGCTGAGGCGTCTCGAGGCTGATCACACCTCACCTCTGGAACTTCGAAAGGCTCATTCACACCCTTGGTGCAAATCAAGAAGTTCCCCGACATACCCGTCTCCACTCGAGAGGAATCACGAGGGTCCCGCCCACATCCAGAGGAGCCCCGTTTCCGCCTCGTAGCTCGAGATGAGGGATCCTTTCCCTGTTTCGTCGGGAAAGAGTTCCCGGCGTTCCCGTCACATCTCAAGAGGAGGCCCTCTCAACAGGAACGGCGAGAGGAACTCCAGGGTCGTGCCACCATTCCAAGAGTCCCCCAGATGTCTCAGTCCATCCAGAGGAACCTCTTTTCCCTTCACCGGCTCGTCTTTCACGCCGAGGATCGACTCACACCAAGGTGGCACGTGGCACAGCCCTGTGGGAAAGCCTCGTGGGAAAGCCTCGAGGGACAGCCTCGAGGGAAAGCCACAGATCCCTTGATCCACGTGACAGGAAGCGTGACACTACTGCTGCAGCTCGGGAGGAAAGCGCACGTGCATGCCCCCACTCGAGACGAGGCCTGACTCCCCTGGGGAGACTCAGAAGCACCCCAAGATCCATGGCAACACTGGAGAGGAATCCTCAGGTTCCGGCCCCGACTCCACACAAGGACTGAGGCCCCGGCATGGTCGGGAGAGGAATCCCGAGAGGTCCCCTAGGAACACGCATGGGGACTGGCCTTTCCTGAGGCCACCAGAGCGGGTCCCTGTGGTCCCCGTCGTAACTCGAGAAGACCTGCCGCAACTCGAGAAAATCCAGGAGGTTCTCCCCTCCAGGCGAGATGAGGCCCATTTCCGCTGAGGCGTCTCGAGGCTGATCACACCTCACCTCTGGAACTTCGAAAGGGTCCTTCACACCCTTGGTGCAAATCAAGAAGTTCCCCGACCTAGCCGTCTCCACTCGAGAGGAATCACGAGGGTCCCGCCCACATCCAGAGGAGCCCCGTTTCCGCCTCGTAGCTCGAGATGAGGGATCCTTTCCCTGCTTCGTCGGGAAAGAGTTCCCGGGGTTCCCGTCGCATCTCAAGAGGAGGCCCTCTCAACAGGAACGGCGAGAGGAACTCCAGGGTCGTGCCACCATTCCAAGAGTCCCCCAGATGTCTCAGTCCATTCCAGAGGAACCTCTTTTCCCTTCACCGGCTCGTCTTTCACGCCGAGGATCGACTCACACCAAGGTGGCACGTGGCACAGCCCTGTGGGAAAGCCTCGTGGGAAAGCCTCGAGGGACAGCCTCGAGGGAAAGCCACAGATCCCTTGATCCACGTGACAGGAAGCGTGACACTACTGCTGCAGCTCGGGAGGAAAGCGCACGTGCATGCCCCCACTCGAGACGAGGCCTGACTCCCCTGGGGAGACTCAGAAGCACCCCAAGATCCATGGCAACACTGGAGAGGAATCCTCAGGTTCCGGCCCCGACTCCACACAAGGACTGAGGCCCCGGAATGGACGGGAGAGGAATCCCGAGAGGTCCCCTAGCAACTCGCATGGGGACTGGCCTTTCCTGAGGCCACCAGACCGGGTCCCTGTGGTCCCCGTCGTAACTCGAGAAGACCTGCCGCAACTCGAGAAAATCCAGGAGGTTCTCCCCTCCAGGCGAGATGAGGCCCATTTCCGCTGAGGCGTCTCGAGGCTGATCACACCTCACCTCTGGAACTTCGAAAGGCTCCTTCACACCCTTGGTGCAAATCAAGAAGTTCCCCGACCTAGCCGTCTCCACTCGAGAGGAATCACGAGGGTCCCGCCCACATCCAGAGGAGCCCCGTTTCCGCCTCGTAGCTCGAGATGAGGGATCCTTTCCCTGCTTCGTCGGGAAAGAGTTCCCGGCGTTCCCGTCGCATCTCAAGAGGAGGCCCTCTCAACAGGAACGGCGAGAGGAACTCCAGGGTCGTGCCACCATTCCAAGAGTCCCCCAGATGTCTCAGTCCATTCCAGAGGAACCTCTTTTTCCTTCACCGGCTCGTCTTTCACGCCGAGGATCGACTCACACCAAGGTGGCACGTGGCACAGCCCTGTGGGAAAGCCTCGTGGGAAAGCCTCGAGGGACAGCCTCGAGGGAAAGCCACAGATCCCTTGATCCACGTGACAGGAAGCGTGACACTACTGCTGCAGCTCGGGAGGAAAGCGCACGTGCATGCCCCCACTCGAGACGAGGCCTGACTCCCCTGGGGAGACTCAGAAGTACCCCAAGATCCATGGCAACACTGGAGAGGAATCCTCAGGTTCCGGCCCCGACTCCACACAAGGACTGAGGCCCCGGCATGGACGGGAGAGGAATCCCGAGCGGTCCCCTAGCAACTCGCATGGGGACTGGCCTTTCCTGAGGCCACCAGAGCGGGTCCCTGAGGTCCCCGTCGTAACTCGAGAAGACCTGCCGCAACTCGAGAAAATCCAGGAGGTTCTCCCCTCCAGGCGAGATGAGGCCCATTTCCGATGAGGCGTCTCGACGCTGATCACACCTCACCTCTGGAACTTCGAAAGGGTCCTCACACCCTTGGTGCAAATCAAGAAGTTCCCCGACCTAGCCGTCTCCACTCGAGAGGAATCACGAGGGTCCCGCCCACATCCAGAGGAGCCCCGTTTACGCCTCGTAGCTCGAGATGAGGGATCCTTTCCCTGCTTCGTCGGGAAAGAGTTCCCGGCGTTCCCGTCGCATCTCAAGAGGAGGCCCTCTCAACAGGAACGGCGAGAGGAACTCCAGGGTCGTGCCACCATTCCAAGAGTCCCCCAGATGTCTCAGTCCATTCCAGAGGAACCTCTTTTCCCTTCACCGGCTCGTCTTTCACGCCGAGGATCGACTCACACCAAGGTGGCACGTGGCACAGCCCTGTGGGAAAGCCTCGTGGGAAAGCCTCGAGGGACAGCCTCGAGGGAAAGCCACAGATCCCTTGATCCACGTGACAGGAAGCGTGACACTACTGCTGCAGCTCGGGAGGAAAGCGCACGTGCATGCCCCCACTCGAGACGAGGCCTGACTCCCCTGGGGAGACTCAGAAGCACCCCAAGATCCATGGCAACACTGGAGAGGAATCCTCAGGTTCCGGCCCCGACTCCACACAAGGACTGAGGCCCCGGCATGGACGGGAGAGGAATCCCGAGCGGTCCCCTAGCAACTCGCATGGGGACTGGCCTTTCCTGAGGCCACCAGAGCGGGTCCCTGAGGTCCCCGTCGTAACTCGAGAAGACCTGCCGCAACTCGAGAAAATCCAGGAGGTTCTCCCCTCCAGGCGAGATGAGGCCCATTTCCGCTGAGGCGTCTCGAGGCTGATCACACCTCACCTCTGGAACTTCGAAAGGCTCCTTCACACCCTTGGTGCAAATCAAGAAGTTCCCCGACATACCCGTCTCCACTCGAGAGGAATCACGAGGGTCCCGCCCACATCCAGAGGAGCCCCGTTTCCGCCTCGTAGCTCGAGATGAGGGATCCTTTCCCTGCTTCGTCGGGAAAGAGTTCCCGGCGTTCCCGTCGCATCTCAAGAGGAGGCCCTCTCAACAGGAACGGCGAGAGGAACTCCAGGGTCGTGCCACCATTCCAAGAGTCCCCCAGATGTCTCAGTCCATTCCAGAGGAACCTCTTTTCCCTTCACCGGCTCGTCTTTCACGCCGAGGATCGACTCACACCAAGGTGGCACGTGGCACAGCCCTGTGGGAAAGCCTCGTGGGAAAGCCTCGAGGGACAGCCTCGAGGGAAAGCCACAGATCCCTTGATCCACGTGACAGGAAGCGTGACACTACTGCTGCAGCTCGGGAGGAAAGCGCATGTGCATGCCCCCACTCGAGACGAGGCCTGACTCCCCTGGGGAGACTCAGAAGCACCCCAAGATCCGTGGCAACACTGGAGAGGAATCCTCAGGTTCCGGCCCCGACTCCACACAAGGACTGAGGCCCCGGCATGGACGGGAGAGGAATCCCGAGAGGTCCCCTAGCAACTCGCATGGGGACTGGCCTTTCCTGAGGCCACCAGACCGGGTCCCTGTGGTCCCCGTCGTAACTCGAGAAGACCTGCCGCAACTCGAGAAAATCCAGGAGGTTCTCCCCTCCAGGCGAGATGAGGCCCATTTCCGCTGAGGCGTCTCGAGGCTGATCACACCTCACCTCTGGAACTTCGAAAGGCTCCTTCACACCCTTGGTGCAAATCAAGAAGTTCCCCGACCTAGCCGTCTCCACTCGAGAGGAATCACGAGGGTCCCGCCCACATCCAGAGGAGCCCCGTTTCCGCCTCGTAGCTCGAGATGAGGGATCCTTTCCCTGCTTCGTCGGGAAAGAGTTCCCGGCGTTCCCGTCGCATCTCAAGAGGAGGCCCTCTCAACAGGAACGGCGAGAGGAACTCCAGGGTCGTGCCACCATTCCAAGAGTCCCCCAGATGTCTCAGTCCATTCCAGAGGAACCTCTTTTTCCTTCACCGGCTCGTCTTTCACGCCGAGGATCGACTCACACCAAGGTGGCACGTGGCACAGCCCTGTGGGAAAGCCTCGTGGGAAAGCCTCGAGGGACAGCCTCGAGGGAAAGCCACAGATCCCTTGATCCACGTGACAGGAAGCGTGACACTACTGCTGCAGCTCGGGAGGAAAGCGCACGTGCATGCCCCCACTCGAGACGAGGCCTGACTCCCCTGGGGAGACTCAGAAGCACCCCAAGATCCATGGCAACACTGGAGAGGAATCCTCAGGTTCCGGCCCCGACTCCACACAAGGACTGAGGCCCCGGCATGGACGGGAGAGGAATCCCGAGAGGTCCCCTAGCAACTCGCATGGGGACTGGCCTTTCCTGAGGCCACCAGAGCGGGTCCCTGAGGTCCCCGTCGTAACTCGAGAAGACCTGCCGCAACTCGAGAAAATCCAGGAGGTTCTCCCCTCCAGGCGAGATGAGGCCCATTTCCGCTGAGGCGTCTCGAGGCTGATCACACCTCACCTCTGGAACTTCGAAAGGGTCCTTCACACCCTTGGTGCAAATCAAGAAGTTCCCCGACCTAGCCGTCTCCACTCGAGAGGAATCACGAGGGTCCCGCCCACATCCAGAGGAGCCCCGTTTCCGCCTCGTAGCTCGAGATGAGGGATCCTTTCCCTGCTTCGTCGGGAAAGAGTTCCCGGCGTTCCCGTCGCATCTCAAGAGGAGGCCCTCTCAACAGGAACGGCGAGAGGAACTCCAGGGTCGTGCCACCATTCCAAGAGTCCCCCAGATGTCTCAGTCCATTCCAGAGGAACCTCTTTTCCCTTCACCGGCTCGTCTTTCACGCCGAGGATCGACTCACACCAAGGTGGCACGTGGCACAGCCCTGTGGGAAAGCCTCGTGGGAAAGCCTCGAGGGACAGCCTCGAGGGAAAGCCACAGATCCCTTGATCCACGTGACAGGAAGCGTGACACTACTGCTGCAGCTCGGGAGGAAAGCGCACGTGCATGCCCCCACACGAGACGAGGCCTGACTCCCCTGGGGAGACTCAGAAGCACCCCAAGATCCATGGCAACACTGGAGAGGAATCCTCAGGTTCCGGCCCCGACTCCACACAAGGACTGAGGCCCCGGCATGGACGGGAGTGGAATCCCGAGAGGTCCCCTAGCAACTCGCATGGGGACTGGCCTTTCCTGAGGCCACCAGAGCGGGTCCCTGAGGTCCCCGTCGTAACTCGAGAAGACCTGCCGCAACTCGAGAAAATCCAGGAGGTTCTCCCCTCCAGGCGAGATGAGGCCCACTTCCGCTGAGGCGTCTCGAGGCTGATCACACCTCACCTCTGGAACTTCGAAAGGGTCCTTCAAACCCTTGGTGCAAATCAAGAAGTTCCCCGACATACCCGTCTCCACTCGAGAGAAATCACGAGGGTCCCGCCCACATCCAGAGGAGCCCGGTTTCCGCCTCGTAGCTCGAGATGAGGGATCCTTTCCCTGCTTCGTCGGGAAAGAGTTCCCGGCGTTCCCGTCGCATCTCAAGAGGAGGCCCTCTCAACAGGAACGGCGAGAGGAACTCCAGGGTCGTGCCACCATTCCAAGAGTCCCCCAGATGTCTCAGTCCATTCCAGAGGAACCTCTTTTCCCTTCACCGGCTCGTCTTTCACGCCGAGGATCGACTCACACCAAGGTGGCACGTGGCACAGCCCTGTGGGAAAGCCTCGTGGGAAAGCCTCGAGGGACAGCCTCGAGGGAAAGCCACAGATACCTTGATCCACGTGATAGGAAGCGTGACACTACTGCTGCAGCTCGGGAGGAAAGCGCACGTGCATGCCCCCACTCGAGACGAGGCCTGACTCCCCTGGGGAGACTCAGAAGCACCCCAAGATCCATGGCAACACTGGAGAGGAATCCTCAGGTTCCGGCCCCGACTCCACACAAGGACTGAGGCCCCGGCATGGACGGGAGAGGAATCCCGAGAGGTCCCCTAGCAACTCGCATGGGGACTGGCCTTTCCTGAGGCCACCAGAGCGGGTCCCTGAGGTCCCCGTCGTAACTCGAGAAGACCTGCCGCAACTCGAGAAAATCCAGGAGGTTCTCCCCTCCAGGCGAGATGAGGCCCATTTCCGCTGAGGCGTCTCAAGGCTGATCACACCTCACCTCTGGAACTTCAAAAGGGTCCTTCACACCCTTGGTGCAAATCAAGAAGTTCCCCGACCTAGCCGTCTCCACTCGAGAGGAATCACGAGGGTCCCGCCCACATCCAGAGGAGCCCCGTTTCCGCCTCGTAGCTCGAGATGAGGGATCCTTTCCCTGCTTCGTCGGGAAAGAGTTCCCGGCGTTCCCGTCGCATCTCAAGAGGAGGCCCTCTCAACAGGAACGGCGAGAGGAACTCCAGGGTCGTGCCACCATTCCAAGAGTCCCCCAGATGTCTCAGTCCATTCCAGAGGAACCTCCTTTCCCTTCACCGGCTCGTCTTTCACGCCGAGGATCGACTCACACCAAGGTGGCACGTGGCACAGCCCTGTGGGAAAGCCTCGTGGGAAAGCCTCGAGGGACAGCCTCGAGGGAAAGCCACAGATCCCTTGATCCACGTGACAGGAAGCGTGACACTACTGCTGCAGCTCGGGAGGAAAGCGCACGTGCATGCCCCCACTCGAGACGAGGCCTGACTCCCCTGGGGAGACTCAGAAGCACCCCAAGATCCATGGCAACACTGGAGAGGAATCCTCAGGTTCCGGCCCCGACTCCACACAAGGACTGAGGCCCCGGCATGTACGGGAGAGGAATCCCGAGAGGTCCCCTAGCAACTCGCATGGGGACTGGCCTTTCCTGAGGCCACCAGAGCGGGTCCCTGAGGTCCCCGTCGTAACTCGAGAAGACCTGCCGCAACTCGAGAAAATCCAGGAGGTTCTCCCCTCCAGGCGAGATGAGGCCCATTTCCGCTGAGGCGTCTCGAGGCTGATCACACCTCACCTCTGGAACTTCCAATGGGTCCTTCACAACCTTGGTGCAAATCAAGAAGTTCCCCGACATACCCGTCTCCACTCGAGAGGAATCACGAGGGTCCCGCCCACATCCAGAGGAGCCCCGTTTCCACCTCGTAGCTCGAGATGAGGGATCCTTTCCCTGCTTCGTCGGGAAAGAGTTCCCGGCGTTCCCGTCGCATCTCAAGAGGAGGCCCTCTCAACAGGAACGGCGAGAGGAACTCCAGGGTCGTGTCACCATTCCAAGAGTCCCCCAGATGTCTCAGTCCATTCCAGAGGAACCTCTTTTCCCTTCACCGGCTCGTCTTTCACGCCGAGGATCAACTCACACCAAGGTGGCACGTGGCACAGCCCTGTGGGAAAGCCTCGTGGGAAAGCCTCGAGGGACAGCCTCGAGGGAAAGCCACAGATCCCTTGATCCACGTGACAGGAAGCGTGACACTACTGCTGCAGCTCGGGAGGAAAGCGCACGTGCATGCCCCCACTCGAGACGAGGCCTGACTCCCCTGGGGAGACTCAGAAGCACCCCAAGATCCATGGCAACACTGGAGAGGAATCCTCAGGTTCCAGCCCCGACTCCACACAAGGACTGAGGCCCGGGCATGTACGGGAGAGGAATCCCGAGAGGTCCCCTAGCAACTCGCATGGGGACTGGCCTTTCCTGAGGCCACCAGAGCGGGTCCCTGAGGTCCCCGTCGTAACTCGAGAAGACCTGCCGCAACTCGAGAAAATCCAGGAGGTTCTCCCCTCCAGGCGAGATGAGGCCCATTTCCGCTGAGGCGTCTCGAGGCTGATCACACCTCACCTCTGGAACTTCGAATGGGTCCTTCACAACCTTGGTGCAAATCAAGAAGTTCCCCGACATACCCGTCTCCACTCGAGAGGAATCACGAGAGTCCCGCCCACATCCAGAGGAGCCCCGTTTCCGCCTCGTAGCTCGAGATGAGGGATCCTTTCCCTGCTTCGTCGGGAAAGAGTTCCCGGCGTTCCCGTCGCATCTCAAGAGGAGGCCCTCTCAACAGGAACGGCGAGAGGAACTCCAGGGTCGTGCCACCATTCCAAGAGTCCCCCAGATGTCTCAGTCCATTCCAGAGGAACCTCTTTTCCCTTCACCGGCTCGTCTTTCACGCCGAGGATCGACTCACACCAAGGTGGCACGTGGCACAGCCCTGTGGGAAAGCCTCGTGGGAAAGCCTCGAGGGACAGCCTCGAGGGAAAGCCACAGATCGCTTGATCCACGTGACAGGAAGCGTGACACTACTGCTGCAGCTCGGGAGGAAAGCGCACGTGCATGCCCCCACTCGAGACGAGGCCTGACTCCCCTGGGGAGACTCAGAAGCATCCCAAGATCCCTGGCAACACTGGAGAGGAATCCTCAGGTTCCGGCCCCGACTCCACACAAGGACTGAGGCCCCGGCATGGACGGGAGAGGTATCCCGAGAGGTCCCCTAGCAACTCGCATGGGGACTGGCCTTTCCTGAGGCCACCAGAGCGGGTCCCTGAGGTCCCCGTCGTAACTCGAGAAGACCTGCCGCAACTCGAGAAAATCCAGGAGGTTCTCCCCTCCAGGCGAGATGAGGCCCATTTCCGCTGAGGCGTCTCGAGGCTGATCACACCTCACCTCTGGAACTTCGAAAGGGTCCTTCACATCCTTGGTGCAAATCAAGAAGTTCCCCGACATACCCGTCTCCACTCGAGAGGAATCACGAGGGTCCCGCCCACATCCAGAGGAGCCCCGTTTCCGCCTCGTAGCTCGAGATGAGGGATCCTTTCCCTGCTTCGTCGGGAAAGAGTTCCCGGCGTTCCCGTCGCATCTCAAGAGGAGGCCCTCTCAACAGGAACGGCGAGAGGAACTCCAGGGTCGTGCCACCATTCCAAGAGTCCCCCAGATGTCTCAGTCCATTCCAGAGGAAACTCTTTTCCCTTCACCGGCTCGTCTTTCACGCGGAGGATCGACTCACACCAAGGTGGCACGTGGCACAGCCCTGTGGGAAAGCCTCGTGGGAAAGCCTCGAGGGACAGCCTCGAGGGAAAGCCACAGATCCCTTGATCCTCGTGACAGGAAGCGTGACACTACTGCTGCAGCTCGGGAGGAAAGCGCACGTGCATGCCCCCACACGAGACGAGGCCTGACTCCCCTGGGGAGACTCAGAAGCACCCCAAGATCCATGGCAACACTGGAGAGGAATCCTCAGGTTCCGGCCCCGACTCCACACAAGGACTGAGGCCCCGGCATGGACGGGAGTGGAATCCCGAGAGGTCCCCTAGCAACTCGCATGGGGACTGGCCTTTCCTGAGGCCACCAGAGCGGGTCCCTGAGGTCCCCGTCGTAACTCGAGAAGACCTGCCGCAACTCGAGAAAATCCAGGAGGTTCTCCCCTCCAGGCGAGATGAGGCCCACTTCCGCTGAGGCGTCTCGAGGCTGATCTCACCTCACCTCTGGAACTTCGAAAGGGTCCTTCACAACCTTGGTGCAAATCAAGAAGTTCCCCCACATACCCGTCTCCACTCGAGAGAAATCACGAGGGTCCCGCCCACATCCAGAGGAGCCCGGTTTCCGCCTCGTAGCTCGAGATGAGGGATCCTTTCCCTGCTTCGTCGGGAAAGAGTTCCAGGCGTTCCCGTCGCATCTCAAGAGGAGGCCCTCTCAACAGGAACGGCGAGAGGAACTCCAGGGTCGTGCCACCATTCCAAGAGTCCCCCAGATGTCTCAGTCCATTCCAGAGGAACCTCTTTTCCCTTCACCGGCTCGTCTTTCACGCCGAGGATCGACTCACACCAAGGTGGAACGTGGCACAGCCCTGTGGGAAAGCCTCGTGGGAAAGCCTCGAGGGACAGCCTCGAGGGAAATCCACAGATCCCTTGATCCACGTGATAGGAAGCGTGACACTACTGCTGCAGCTCGGGAGGAAAGCGCACGTGCATGCCCCCACTCGAGACGAGGCCTGACTCCCCTGGGGAGACTCAGAAGCACCCCAAGATCCATGGCAACACTGGAGAGGAATCCTCAGGTTCCGGCCCCGACTCCACACAAGGACTGAGGCCCCGGCATGGACGGGAGAGGAATCCCGAGCGGTCCCCTAGCAACTCGCATGGGGACTGGCCTTTCCTGAGGCCACCAGAGCGGGTCCCTCAGGTCCCCGTCGTAACTCGAGAAGACCTGCCGCAACTCGAGAAAATCCAGGAGGTTCTCCCCTCCAGGCGAGATGAGGCCCATTTCCGCTGAGGCGTCTCGAGGCTGATCACACCTCACCTCTGGAACTTCGAAAGGGTCCTTCACACCCTTGGTGCAAATCAAGAAGTTCCCCGACCTAGCCGTCTCCACTCGAGAGGAATCACGAGGGTCCCGCCCACATCCAGAGGAGCCCCGTTTCCGCCTCGTAGCTCGAGATGTGGGATCCTTTCCCTGCTTCGTCGGGAAAGAGTCCCCGGCGTTCCCGTCGCATCTCAAGAGGAGGCCCTCTCAACAGGAACGGCGAGAGGAACTCCAGGGTCGTGCCACCATTCCAAGAGTCCCCCAGATGTCTCAGTCCATTCCAGAGGAACCTCTTTTCCCTTCACCGGCTCGTCTTTCACGCCGAGGATCGACTCACACCAAGGTGGCACGTGGCACAGCCCTGTGGGAAAGCCTCGTGGGAAAGCCTCGAGGGACAGCCTCGAGGGAAAGCCACAGATCCCTTGATCCACGTGACAGGAAGCGTGACACTACTGCTGCAGCTCGGGAGGAAAGCGCACGTGCATGCCCCCACTCGAGACGAGGCCTGACTCCCCTGGGGAGACTCAGAAGCACCCCAAGATCCATGGCAACACTGGAGAGGAATCCTCAGGTTCCGGCCCCGACTCCACACAAGGACTGAGGCCCCGGCATGGACGGGAGAGGAATCCCGAGAGGTCCCCTAGCAACTCGCATGGGGACTGGCCTTTCCTGAGGCCACCAGATCGGGTCCCTGAGGTCCCCGTCGTAACTCGAGAAGACCTGCCGCAACTCGAGTAAATCCAGGAGGTTCTCCCCTCCAGGCGAGATGAGGCCCATTTCCGCTGAGGCGTCTCGAGGCTGATCACACCTCCCCTCTGGAACTTCGAAAGGGTCTTTCACACCCTTGGTGCAAATCAAGAAGTTCCCCGACCTAGCCGTCTCCACTCGAGAGGAATCACGAGGGTCCCGCCCACATCCAGAGGAGCCCCGTTTCCGCCTCGTAGCTCGAGATGAGGGATCCTTTACCTGCTTCGTCGGGAAAGAGTTCCCGGCGTTCCCGTCGCATCTCAAGAGGAGGCCCGCTCAACAGGAACGGCGAGAGGAACTCCAGGGTCGTGCCACCATTCCAAGAGTCCCCCAGATGTCTCAGTCCATTCCAGAGGAACCTCTTTTCCCTTCACCGGCTCGTCTTTCACGCCGAGGATCGACTCACACCAAGGTGGCACGTGGCACAGCCCTGTGGGAAAGCCTCGTGGGAAAGCCTCGAGGGACAGCCTCGAGGGAAAGCCACAGATCGCTTGATCCACGTGACAGGAAGCGTGACACTACTGCTGCAGCTCGGGAGGAAAGCGCACGTGCATGCCCCCACTCGAGACGAGGCCTGACTCCCCTGGGGAGACTCAGAAGCACCCCAAGATCCATGGCAACACTGGAGAGGAATCCTCAGGTTCCGGCCCCGACTCCACACAAGGACTGAGGCCCCGGCATGGACGGGAGAGGAATCTCGAGAGGTCCCCTAGCAACTCGCATGGGGACTGGCCTTTCCTGAGGCCACCAGAGCGGGTCCCTGAGGTCCCCGTCGTAACTCGAGAAGACCTGCCGCAACTCGAGAAAATCCAGGCGGTTCTCCCCTCCAGGCGAGATGAGGCCCATTTCCGCTGAGGCGTCTCGAGGCTGATCACACCTCACCTCTGGAACTTCGAAAGGGTCCTTCACACCTTTGGTGCAAATCAAGAAGTTCCCCGACATACCCGTCTCCACTCGAGAGGAATCACGAGGGTCCCGCCCACATCCAGAGGAGCCCCGTTTCCGCCTCGTAGCTCGAGATGAGGGATCCTTTCCCTGCTTCGTCGGGAAAGAGTTCCCGGCGTTCCCGTCGCATCTCAAGAGGAGGCCCTCTTAACAGGAACGGCGAGAGGAACTCCAGGGTCGTGCCACCATTCCAAGAGTCCCCCAGATGTCTCAGTCCATTCCAGAGGAACCTCTTTTCCCTTCACCGGCTCGTCTTTCACGCCGAGGATCCACTCACACCAAGGTGGCACGTGGCACAGCCCTGTGGGAAAGCCTCGTGGGAAAGCCTCGAGGGACAGCCTCGAGGGAAAGCCACAGATCGCTTGATCCACGTGACAGGAAGCGTGACACTACTGCTGCAGCTCGGGAGGAAAGCGCACGTGCATGCCCCCACTCGAGACGAGGACTGACTCCCCTGGGGAGACTCAGAAGCACCCCAAGATCCATGGCAACACTGGAGAGGAATCCTCAGGTTCCGGCCCCGACTCCACACAAGGACTGAGGCCCCGGCATGGACGGGAGAGGAATCCCGAGAGGTCCCCTAGCAACTCGCATGGGGACTGGCCTTTCCTGAGGCCACCAGAGCGGGTCCCTGAGGTCCCCGGCGTAACTCGAGAAGACCTGCCGCAACTCGAGAAAATCCAGGAGGTTCTCCCCTCCAGGCGAGATGAGGCCCATTTCCGCTGAGGCGTCTCGAGGCTGATCACACCTCACCTCTGGAACTTCGAAAGGGTCCTTCACACCCTTGGTGCAAATCAAGAAGTTCCCCGACATACCCGTCTCCACTCGAGAGGAATCACGAGGGTCCCGCCCACATCCAGAGGAGCCCCGTTTCCGCCTCGTAGCTCGAGATGAGGGATCCTTTCCCTGCTTCGTCGGGAAAGAGTTCCCGGCGTTCCCGTCGCATCTCAAGAGGAGGCCCTCTCAACAGGAACGGCGAGAGGAACTCCAGGGTCGTGCCACCATTCCAAGAGTCCCCCAGATGTCTCAGTCCATTCCAGAGGAACCTCTTTTCCCTTCACCGGCTCGTCTTTCACGCCGAGGATCGACTCACACCAAGGTGGCACGTGGCACAGCCCTGTGGGAAAGCCTCGTGGGAAAGCCTCGAGGGACAGCCTCGAGGGAAAGCCACAGATCGCTTGATCCACGTGACAGGAAGCGTGACACTACTGCTGCAGCTCGGGAGGAAAGCGCACGTGCATGCCCCCACTCGAGACGAGGACTGACTCCCCTGGGGAGACTCAGAAGCACCCCAAGATCCATGGCAACACTGGAGAGCAATCCTCAGGTTCCGGCCCCGACTCCACACAAGGACTGAGGCCCCGGCATGGACGGGAGAGGAATCCCGAGAGGTCCCCTAGCAACTCGCATGGGGACTGGCCTTTCCTGAGGCCACCAGAGCGGGTCCCTGAGGTCCCCGTCGTAACTCGAGAAGACCTGCCGCAACTCGAGAAAATCCAGGAGGTTCTCCCCTCCAGGCGAGATGAGGCCCATTTCCGCTGAGGCGTCTCGAGGCTGATCACACCTCACCTCTGGAACTTCGAAAGGGTCCTTCACACCCTTGGTGCAAATCAAGAAGTTCCCCGACATACCCGTCTCCACTCGAGAGGAATCACGAGGGTCCCGCCCACTTCCAGAGGAGCCCGGTTTCCGCCTCGTAGCTCGAGATGAGGGACCCTTTCCCTGCATCGTCGGGAAAGAGTTCCCGGCGTTCCCGTCGCATCTCAAGAGGAGGCCCTCTCAACAGGAACGGCGAGAGGAACTCCAGGGTCGTGCCACCATTCCAAGAGTCCCCCAGATGTCTCAGTCCATTCCAGAGGAACCTCTTTTCCCTTCACCGGCTCGTCTTTCACGCCGAGGATCGACTCACACCAAGGTGGCACGTGGCACAGCACTGTGGGAAAGCCTCGTGGGAAAGCCTCGAGGGACAGCCTCGAGGGAAAGCCACACATCCCTTGATCCACGTGACAGAAAGCGTGACACTACTGCTGCAGCTCGGGAGGAAAGCGCACGTGCATGCCCCCACTCGAGACGAGGCCTGACTCCCCTGGGGAGACTCAGAAGCACCCCAAGATCCATGGCAACACTGGAGAGGAATCCTCAGGTTCCGGCCCCGACTCCACACAAGGACTGAGGCCCCGGCATGGACGGGAGAGGAATCCCGAGAGGTCCCCTAGCAACTCGCATGGGGACTGGCCTTTCCTGAGGCCACCAGAGCGGGTCCCTGAGGTCCCCGTCGTAACTCGAGAAGACCTGCCGCAACTCGAGAAAATCCAGGAGGTTCTCCCCTCCAGGCGAGATGAGGCCCATTTCCGCTGAGGCGTCTCGAGGCTGATCACACCTCACCTCTGGAACTTCGAAAGGGTCCTTCACAACCTTGGTGCAAATCAAGAAGTTCCCCGACATACCCGTCTCCACTCGAGAGGAATCACGAGAGTGCCGCCCACATCCAGAGGAGCCCCGTTTCCGCCTCGTAGCTCGAGATGAGGGATCCTTTCCCTGCTTCGTCGGGAAAGAGTTCCCGGCGTTCCCGTCGCATCTCAAGAGGAGGCCCTCTCAACAGGAACGGCGAGAGGAACTCCAGGGTCGTGCCACCATTCCAAGAGTCCCCCAGATGTCTCAGTCCATTCCAGAGGAACCTCTTTTCCCTTCACCGGCTCGTCTTTCACGCCGAGGATCGACTCACACCAAGGTGGCACGTGGCACAGCCCTGTGGGAAAGCCTCGTGGGAAAGCCTCGAGGGACAGCCTCGAGGGAAAGCCACAGATCGCTTGATCCACGTGACAGGAAGAGTGACACTACTGCTGCAGCTCGGGAGGAAAGCGCACGTGCATGCCCCCACTCGAGACGAGGCCTGACTCCCCTGGGGAGACTCAGAAGCACCCCAAGATCCATGGCAACACTGGAGAGGAATCCTCAGGTTCCGGCCCCGACTCCACACAAGGACTGAGGCCCCGGCATGGACGGGAGAGGAATCCCGAGAGGTCCCCTAGCAACTCGCATGGGGACTGGCCTTTCCTGAGGCCACCAGAGCGGGTCCCTGAGGTCCCCGTCGTAACTCGAGAAGACCTGCCGCAACTCGAGAAAATCCAGGAGGTTCTCCCCTCCAGGCGAGATGAGGCCCATTTCCGCTGAGGCGTCTCGAGGCTGATCACACCTCACCTCTGGAACTTCGAAAGGGTCCTTCACACCCTTGGTGCAAATCAAGAAGTTCCCCGACATACCCGTCTCCACTCGAGAGGAATCACGAGGGTCCCGCCCACATCCAGAGGAGCCCGGTTTCCGCCTCGTAGCTCGAGATGAGGGATCCTTTCCCTGCATCGTCGGGAAAGAGTTCCCGGCGTTCCCGTCGCATCTCAAGAGGAGGCCCTCTCAACAGGAACGGCGAGAGGAACTCCAGGGTCGTGCCACCATTCCAAGAGTCCCCCAGATGTCTCAGTCCATTCCAGAGGAACCTCTTTTCCCTTCACCGGCTCGTCTTTCACGCCAAGGATCGACTCACACCAAGGTGGCACGTGGCACAGCACTGTGGGAAAGCCTCGTGGGAAAGCCTCGAGGGACAGCCTCGAGGGAAAGCCACAGATCCCTTGATCCACGTGACAGAAAGCGTGACACTACTGCTGCAGCTCGGGAGGAAAGCGCACGTGCATGCCCCCACTCGAGACGAGGCCTGACTCCCCTGGGGAGACTCAGAAGCACCCCAAGATCCATGGCAACACTGGAGAGGAATCCTCAGGTTCCGGCCCCGACTCCACACAAGGACTGAGGCCCCGGCATGGACGGGAGAGGAATCCCGAGAGGTCCCCTAGCAACTCGCATGGGGACTGGCCTTTCCTGAGGCCACCAGAGCGGGTCCCTGAGGTCCCCGTCGTAACTCGAGAAGACCTGCCGCAACTCGAGAAAATCCAGGAGGTTCTCCCCTCCAGGCGAGATGAGGCCCATTTCCGCTGAGGCGTCTCGAGGCTGATCACACCTCACCTCTGGAACTTCGAAAGGGTCCTTCACACCCTTGGTGCAAATCAAGAAGTTCCCCGACATACCCGTCTCCACTCGAGAGGAATCACGAGAGTGACGCCCACATCCAGAGGAGCCCCGTTTCCGCCTCGTAGCTCGAGATGAGGGATCCTTTCCCTGCTTCGTCGGGAAAGAGTTCCCGGCGTTCCCGTCGCATCTCAAGAGGAGGCCCTCTCAACAGGAACGGCGAGAGGAACTCCAGGGTCGTGCCACCATTCCAAGAGTCCCCCAGATGTCTCAGTCCATTCCAGAGGAACCTCTTTTCCCTTCACCGGCTCGTCTTTCACGCCGAGGATCGACTCACACCAAGGTGGCACGTGGCACAGCCCTGTGGGAAAGCCTCGTGGGAAAGCCTCGAGGGACAGCCTCGAGGGAAAGCCACAGATCCCTTGATCCACGTGACAGGAAGCGTGACACTACTGCTGCAGCTCGGGAGGAAAGCGCACGTGCATGCCCCCACTCGAGACGAGGCCTGACTCCCCTGGGGAGACTCAGAAGCACCCCAAGATCCCTGGCAACACTGGAGAGGAATCCTCAGGTTCCGGGCCCGACTCCACACAAGGACTGAGGCCCCGGCATGGACGGGAGGGGAATCCCGAGAGGTCCCCTAGCAACTCGCATGGGGACTGGCCTTTCCTGAGGCCACCAGAGCGGGTCCCTGAGGTCCCCGTCGTAACTCGAGAAGACCTGCCGCAAGTCGAGAAAATCCAGGAGGTTCTCCCCTCCAGGCGAGATGAGGCCCATTTCCGCTGAGGCGTCTCGAGGCTGATCACACCTCACCTCTGGAACTTCGAAAGGGTCCTTCACACCCTTGGTGCAAATCAAGAAGTTCCCCGACATACCCGTCTCCACTCGAGAGGAATCACGAGGGTCCCGCCCACATCCAGAGGAGCCCGGTTTCCGCCTCGTAGCTCGAGATGAGGGATCCTTTCCCTGCTTCGTCGGGAAAGAGTTCCCGGCGTTCCCGTCGCATCTCAAGAGGAGGCCCTCTCAACAGGAACGGCGAGAGGAACTCCAGGGTCGTGCCACCATTCCAAGAGTCCCCCAGATGTCTCAGTCCATTCCAGAGGAACCTCTTTTCCCTTCACCGGCTCGTCTTTCACGCCGAGGATCGACTCACACCAAGGTGGCACGTGGCACAGCCCTGTGGGAAAGCCTCGTGGGAAAGCCTCGAGGGACAGCCTCGAGGGAAAGCCACAGATCCCTTGATCCACGTGACAGGAAGCGTGACACTACTGCTGCAGCTCGGGAGGAAAGCGCACGTGCATGCCCCCACTCGAGACGAGGCCTGACTCCCCTGGGGAGACTCAGAAGCACCCCAAGATCCATGGCAACACTGGAGAGGAATCCTCAGGTTCCGGCCCCGACTCCACACAAGGACTGAGGCCCCGGCATGGACGGGAGAGGAATCCCGAGAGGTCCCCTAGCAACTCGCATGGGGACTGGCCTTTTCTGAGGCCACCAGAGCGGGTCCCTGAGGTCCCCGTCGTAACTCGAGAAGACCTGCCGCAACTCGAGAAAATCCAGGAGGTTCTCCCCTCCAGGCGAGATGAGGCCCATTTCCGCTGAGGCGTCTCGAGGCTGATCACACCTCACATCTGGAACTTCGAAAGGGTCCTTCACAACCTTGGTGCAAATCAAGAAGTTCCCCGACATACCGGTCTCCACTCGAGAGGAATCACGAGGGTCCCGCCCACATCCAGAGGAGCCCCGTTTCCGCCTCGTAGCTCGAGATGAGGGATCCTTTCCCTGCTTCGTCGGGAAAGAGATCCCGGCGTTCCCGTCGCATCTCAAGAGGAGGCCCTCTCAACAGGAACGGCGAGAGGAACTCCAGGGTCGTGCCACCATTCCAAGAGTCCCCCAGATGTCTCAGTCCATTCCAGAGGAACCTCTTTTCCCTTCACCGGCTCGTCTTTCACGCCGAGGATCGACTCACACCAAGGTGGCACGTGGCACAGCCCTGTGGGAAAGCCTCGTGGGAAAGCCTCGAGGGACAGCCTCGAGGGAAAGCCACAGATCGCTTGATCCACGTGACAGGAAGCGTGACACTACTGCTGCAGCTCGGGAGGAAAGCGCACGTGCATGCCCCCACTCGAGACGAGGCCTGACTCCCCTGGGGAGACTCAGAAGCACCCCAAGATCCATGGCAACACTGGAGAGGAATCCTCAGGTTACGGCCCCGTTCCACACAAGGACTGAGGCCCCGGCATGGACGGGAGAGAAATCCCCAGAGGTCCCCTAGCAACTCGCATGGGGACTGGCCTTTCCTGAGGCCACCAGAGCGGGTCCCTCAGGTCCCCGTCGTAACTCGAGAAGACCTGCCGCAACTCGGGAAAATCCAGGAGGTTCTCCCCTCCAGGCGAGATGAGGCCCATTTCCGCTGAGGCGTCTCGAGGCTGATCACACCTCACCTCTGGAACTTCGAAAGCGTCCTTCACACCCTTGGTGCAAAACAAGAAGTTCCCCGACATACCCGTCTCCACTCGAGAGGAATCACGAGAGTGCCGCCCACATCCAGAGGAGCCCCGTTTCCGCCTCGTAGCTCGAGATGAGGGATCCTTTCCCTGCTTCGTCGGGAAAGAGTTCCCGGCATTCCCGTCGCATCTCAAGAGGAGGCCCTCTCAACAGGAACGGCGAGAGGAACTCCAGGGTCGTGCCACCATTCCAAGAGTCCCCCAGATGTCTCAGTCCATTCCAGAGGAACCTCTTTTCCCTTCACCGGCTCGTCTTTCACGCCGAGGATCGACTCACACCAAGGTGGCACGTGGCACAGCCCTGTGGGAAAGCCTCGTGGGAAAGCCTCGAGGAACAGCCTCGAGGGAAAGCCACAGATCCCTTGATCCACGTGACAGGAAGCGTGACACTACTGCTGCAGCTCGGGAGGAAAGCGCACGTGCATGCCCCCACTCGAGACGAGGCCTGACTCCCCTGGGGAGACTCAGAAGCACCCCAAGATCCCTGGCAACACTGGAGAGGAATCCTCAGGTTCCGGGCCCGACTCCACACAAGGACTGAGGCCCCGGCATGGACGGGAGAGGAATCCCGAGAGGTCCCCTAGCAAGTCGCATGGGGACTGGCCTTTCCTGAGGCCACCAGAGCGGGTCCCTGAGGTCCCCGTCGTAACTCGAGAAGACCTGCCGCAACTCGAGAAAATCCAGGAGGTTCTCCCCTCCAGGCGAGATGAGGCCCATTTCCGCTGAGGCGTCTCGAGGCTGATCACACCTCACCTCTGGAACTTCGAAAGGGTCCTTCACACCCTTGGTGCAAATCAAGAAGTTCCCCGACATACCCGTCTCCACTCGAGAGGAATCACGAGGGTCCCGCCCACATCCAGAGGAGCCCCGTTTCCGCCTCGTAGCTCGAGATGAGGGATCCTTTCACTGCTTCCTCGGGAAAGAGTTCCCGGCGTTCCCGTCGCATCTCAAGAGGAGGCCCTCTCAACAGGAACGGCGAGAGGAACTCCAGGGTCGTGCCACCATTCCAAGAGTCCCCCAGATGTCTCAGTCCATTCCAGAGGAACCTCTTTTCCCTTCACCGGCTCGTCTTTCACGCCGAGGATCGACTCACACCAAGGTGGCACGTGGCACAGCCCTGTGGGAAAGCCTCGTGGGAAAGCCTCGAGGGACAGCCTCGAGGGAAAGCCACAGATCCCTTGATCCACGTGACAGGAAGCGTGACACTACTGCTGCAGCTCGGGAGGAAAGCGCACGTGCATGCCCCCACTCGAGACGAGGCCTGACTCCCCTGGGGAGACTCAGAAGCATCCCAAGATCCCTAGCAACACTGGAGAGGAATCCTCAGGTTCCGGCCCCGACTCCACACAAGGACTGAGGCCCCGGCATGGACGGGAGAGGAATTCCGAGAGGTCCCCTAGCAACTCGCATGGGGACTGGCCTTTCCTGAGGCCACCAGAGCGGGTCCCTGAGGTCCCCGTCGTAACTCGAGAAGACCTGCCGCAACTCGAGAAAATCCAGGAGGTTCTCCCCTCCAGGCGAGATGAGGCCCATTTCCGCTGAGGCGTCTCGAGGCTGATCACACCTCACCTCTGGAACTTCGAAAGGGTCCTTCACACCCTTGGTGCAAATCAAGAAGTTCCCCGACATACCCGTCGAGAGGAATCACGAGGGTCCCGCCCACATCCAGAGGAGTCCCGTTTCCGCCTCGTAGCTCGAGATGAGGGATCCTTTCCCTGCTTCGTCGGGAAAGAGTTCCCGGCGTTCCCGTCGCATCTCAAGAGGAGGCCCTCTCAACAGGAACGGCGAGAGGAACTCCAGGGTCGTGCCACCATTCCAAGAGTCCCCCAGATGTCTCAGTCCATTCCAGAGGAACCTCTTTTCCTTTCACCGGCTCGTCTTTCACGCCGAGGATCGACTCACACCAAGGTGTTACGTGGCACAGCCCTGTGGGAAAGCCTCGTGGGAAAGCCTCGAGGGACAGCCTCGAGGGAAAGCCACAGATCCCTTGATCCACGTGACAGGAAGCGTGACACTACTGCTGCAGCTCGGGAGGAAAGCGCACGTGCATGCCCCCACTCGAGACGAGGCCTGACTCCCCTGGGGAGACTCAGAAGCACCCCAAGATCCCTGGCAACACTGGAGAGGAATCCTCAGGTTCCGGGCCCGACTCCACACAAGGACTGAGGCCCCGGCATGGACGGGAGAGGAATTCCAAGAGGTCCCCTAGCAACTCGCATGGGGACTGGCCTTTCCTGAGGCCACCAGAGCGGGTCCCTGAGGTCCCCGTCGTAACTCGAGAAGACCTGCCGCAACTCGAGAAAATCCAGGAGGTTCTCCCCTCCAGGCGAGATGAGGCCCATTTCCGCTGAGGCGTCTCGAGGCTGATCACACCTCACCTCTGGAACTTCGAAAGGGTCCTTCACACCCTTGGTGCAAATCAAGAAGTTCCCCGACATACCGGTCTCCACTCGAGAGGAATCACGAGGGTCCCGCCCACATCCAGAGGAGCCCCGTTTCCGCCTCGTAGCTCGAGATGAGGGATCCTTTCCCTGCTTCTTCGGGAAAGAGATCCCGGCGTTCCCGTCGCATCTCAAGAGGAGGCCCTCTCAACAGGAACGGCGAGAGGAACTCCAGGGTCGTGCCACCATTCCAAGAGTCCCCCAGATGTCTCAGTCCATTCCAGAGGAACCTCTTTTCCCTTCACCGGCTCGTCTTTCACGCCGAGGATCGACTCACACCAAGGTGGCACGTGGCACAGCCCTGTGGGAAAGCCTCTTGGGAAAGCCTCGAGGGACAGCCTCGAGGGAAAGCCACAGATCCCTTGATCCACGTGACAGGAAGCGTGACACTACTGCTGCAGCTCGGGAGGAAAGCGCACGTGCATGCCCCCAATCGAGACGAGGTCTGACTCCCCTGGGGAGACTCAGAAGCACCCCAAGATCCATGGCAACACTGGAGAGGAATCCTCAGGTTCCGGCCCCGACTCCACACAAGGACTGAGGCCCCGGCATGAACGGGAGAGGAATCCCGAGAGGTCCCCTAGCAACTTGCATGGGGACTGGCCTTTCCTGAGGCCACCAGAGCGGGTCCCTGAGGTCCCCGTCGTAACTCGAGAAGACCTGCCGCAACTCGAGAAAATCCAGGAGGTTCTCCCCTCCAGGCGAGATGAGGCCCATTTCCGCTGAGGCGTCTCGAGGCTGATCACACCTCACCTCTGGAACTTAGAAAGGCTCCTTCACACCCTTGGTGAAAATCAAGAAGTTCCCCGATCTAGCCGTCTCCACTCGAGAGGAATCACGAGGGTCCCGCCCACATCCAGAGGAGCCCCGTTTCCGCCTCGTAGCTCGAGATGAGGGATCCTTTCCCTGCTTCGACGGGAAAGAATTCCTGGCGTTCCCGTCGCATCTCAAGAGGAGGCCCTCTCAACAGGAACGGCGAGAGGAACTCCAGGGTCGTGCCACCATTCCAAGAGTCCCCCAGATGTCTCAGTCCATTCCAGAGGAACCTCTTTTCCCTTCACCGGCTCGTCTTTCACGCCGAGGATCGACTCACACCAAGGTGGCACGTGGCACAGCCCTGTGGGAAAGCCTCGTGGGAAAGCCTCGAGGGACAGCCTCGAGGGAAAGCAACAGATCCCTTGATCCACGTGACAGGAAGCGTGACACTACTGCTGCAGCTCGGGAGGAAAGCGCACGTGCATGCCCCCACTCGAGACGAGGCCTGACTCCCCTGGGGAGACTCAGAAGCACCCCAAGATCCATGGCAACACTGGAGAGGAATCCTCAGGTTCCGGGCCCGACTCCACACAAGGACTGAGGCCCCGGCATGGACGGGAGAGGAATCCCGAGAGGTCCCCTAGCAACTCGCATGGGGACTGGCCTTTCCTGAGGCCACCAGAGCGGGTCCCTGAGGTCCCCGTCGTAACTCGAGAAGACCTGCCGCAACTCGAGAAAATCCAGGAGGTTCACCCCTCCAGGCGAGATGAGGCCCATTTCCGCTGAGGCGTCTCGAGGCTGATCACACCTCACCTCTGGAACTTCGAAAGGGTCCTTCACACCCTTGGTGCAAATCAAGAAGTTCCCCGACCTAGCCGTCTCCACTCGAGAGGAATCACGAGAGTCCCGCCTACATCCAGAGGAGCCCCGTTTCCGCCTCGTAGCTCGAGATGAGGGATCCTTTCCCTGCTTCGTCGGGAAAGAGTTCCCGGCGTTCCCGTCGCATCTCAAGAGGAGGCCCTCTCAACAGGAACGGCGAGAGGAACTCCAGGGTCGTGACCCCATTCCAAGAGTCCCCCAGATGTCTCAGTCCATTCCAGAGGAACCTCTTTTCCCTTCACCGGCTCGTCTTTCACGACGAGGATCGACTCACACCAAGGTGGCCCGTGGCACAGCCCTGTGGGAAAGCCTCTTGGTAAAGCCTCGAGGGACAGCCTCGAGGGAAAGCCACAGATCCCTTGATCCACGTGACAGGAAGCGTGACACTACTGCTGCAGCTCGGGAGGAAAGCGCACGTGCATGCCCCCAATCGAGACGAGGTCTGACTCCCCTGGGGAAACTCAGAAGCACCCCAAGATCCATGGCAACACTGGAGAGGAATCCTCAGGTTCCGGCCCCGACTCCACACAAGGACTGAGGCCCCGGCATGAACGGGAGAGGAATCCCGAGAGGTCCCCTAGCAACTCGCATGGGGACTGGCCTTTCCTGAGGCCACCAGAGCGGGTCCCTGAGGTCCCCGTCGTAACTCGAGAAGACCTGCCGCAACTCGAGAAAATCCAGGAGGTTCTCCCCTCCAGGCGAGATGAGGCCCATTTCCGCTGAGGCGTCACGAGGCTGATCACACCTCACCTCTGGAACTTCGAAAGGCTCCTTCACACACTTGGTGAAAATCAAGAAGTTCCCCGACCTAGCCGTCTCCACTCGAGAGGAATCACGAGGGTCCCGCCCACATCCAGAGGAGCCCCGTTTCCGCCTCATAGCTCGAGATGAGGGATCCTTTCCCTGCTTCGACGGGAAAGAGTTCCCGGCGTTCCCGTCGCATCTCAAGAGGAGGCCCTCTCAACAGGAACGGCCAGAGGAACTCCAGGGTCGTGCCACCATTCCAAGAGTCCCCCAGATGTCTCAGTCCATTCCAGAGGAACCTCTTTTCCCTTCACCGGCTCGTCTTTCACGCCGAGGATCGACTCACACCAAGGTGGCACGTGGCACAGCCCTGTGGGAAAGCCTCGTGGGAAAGCCTCGAGGGACAGCCTCGAGGGAAAGCCACAGATCCCTTGATCCACGTGACAGGAAGCGTGACACTACTGCTGCAGCTCGGGAGGAAATCGCACGTGCATGCCCCCACTCGAGACGAGGCCTGACTCCCCTGGGGAGACTCAGAAGCACCCCAAGATCCATGGCAACACTGGAGAGGAATCCTCAGGTTCCGGCCCCGACTCCACACAAGGACTGAGGCCCCGGCATGGACGGGAGAGGAATCCCGAGAGGTCCCCTAGCAACTCGCATGGGGACTGGCCTTTCCTGAGGCCACCAGAGCGGGTCCCTGAGGTCCCCGTCGTAACTCGAGAAGACCTGCCACAACTCGAGAAAATCCAGGAGGTTCTCCCCTCCAGGCGAGATGAGGCCCTTTTCCGCTAAGGGGTCTCGAGGCTGATCACACCTCACCTCTGGAACTTCGAAAGGGTCCTTCACACCCTTGGTGAAAATCAAGAAGTTCCCCGACCTAGCCGTCTCCACTCGAGAGGAATCACGAGAGTGCCGCCCACATCCAGAGGAGCCCCGTTTCCGCCTCGTAGCTCGAGATGAGGGATCCTTTCCCTGCTTCGTCGGGAAAGAGTTCCCGGCGTTCCCGTCGCATCTCAAGAGGAGGCCCTCTCAACAGGAACGGCGAGAGGAACTCCAGGGTCGTGCCACCATTCCAAGAGTCCCCCAGATGTCTCAGTCCATTCCAGAGGAACCTCTTTTCCCTTCACCGGCTCGTCTTTCACGACGAGGATCGACTCACACCAAGGTGGCACGTGGCACAGCCCTGTGGGAAAGCCTCGTGGGAAAGCCTCGAGGGACAGCCTCGAGGGAAAGCCACAGATCCCTTGATCCACGTGACAGGAAGCGTGACACTACTGCTGCAGCTCGGGAGGAAAGCGCACGTGCATGCCCCCACTCGAGACGAGGCCTGACTCCTCTGGGGAGACTCAGAAGCACCCCAAGATCCATGGCAACACTGGAGAGGAATCCTCAGGTTCCGGCCCCGACTCCACACAAGGACTGAGGCCCCGGCATGGACGGGAGAGGAATCCCGAGAGGTCCCCTAGCAACTCGCATGGGGACTGGCCTTTCCTGAGGCCACCAGAGCGGGTCCCTGAGGTCCCTGTCGTAACTCGAGAAGACCTGCCACAACTCGAGAAAATCCAGGAGGTTCTCTCCTCCAGGCGAGATGAGGCCCATTTCCGCTGAGTCGTCTCGAGGCTGATCACACCTCACGTCTGGAACTTCGAAAGGGTCCTTCACACCCTTGGTGCAAATCAAGAAGTTCCCCGACCTAGCCGTCTCCACTCGAGAGGAATCACGAGGGTCCCGCCCACATCCAGAGGAGCCCGGTTTCCGCCTCGTAGCTCGAGATGAGGGATCCTTTCCCTGCTTCGTCGGGAAAGAGTTCCCGGCGTTCCCGTCGCATCTCAAGAGGAGGCCCTCTCAACAGGAACGGCGAGAGGAACTCCAGGGTCGTGCCACCATTCCAAGAGTCCCCCAGATGTCTCAGTCCATTCCAGAGGAACCTCTTTTCCCTTCACCGGCTCGTCTTTCACGCCGAGGATCGACTCACACCAAGGTGGCACGTGGCACAGCCCTGTGGGAAAGCCTCGTGGGAAAGCCTCGAGGGACAGCCTCGAGGGAAAGCCACAGATCCCTTGATCCACGTGACAGGAAGCGTGACACTACTGCTGCAGCTCGGGAGGAAAGCGCACGTGCATGCCCCCACTCGAGACGAGGCCTGACTCCCCTGGGGAGACTCAGAAGCACCCCAAGATCCATGGCAACACTGGAGAGGAATCCTCAGGTTCCGGCCCCGACTCCACACAAGGACTGAGGCCCCGGCATGGACGGGAGAGGAATCCCGAGAGGTCCCCTAGCAACTCGCATGGGGACTGGCCTTTTCTGAGGCCACCAGAGCGGGTCCCTGAGGTCCCCGTCGTAACTCGAGAAGACCTGCCGCAACTCGAGAAAATCCAGGAGGTTCTCCCCTCCAGGCGAGATGAGGCCCATTTCCGCTGAGGCGTCTCGAGGCTGATCACACCTCACCTCTGGAACTTCGAAAGGGTCCTTCACAACCTTGGTGCAAATCAAGAAGTTCCCCGACATACCGGTCTCCACTCGAGAGGAATCACGAGAGTGCCGCCCACATCCAGAGGAGCCCCGTTTCCGCCTCGTAGCTCGAGATGAGGGATCCTTTCCCTGCTTCGTCGGGAAAGAGTTCCCGGCGTTCCCGTCGCATCTCAAGAGGAGGCCCTCTCAACAGGAACGGAGAGAGGAACTCCAGGGTCGTGCCACCATTCCAAGAGTCCCCCAGATGTCTCAGTCCATTCCAGAGGAACCTCTTTTCCCTTCACCGGCTCGTCTTTCACGCCGAGGATCGACTCACACCAAGGTGGCACGTGGCACAGCCCTGTGGGAAAGCCTCGTGGGAAAGCCTCGAGGGACAGCCTCGAGGGAAAGCCACAGATCGCTTGATCCACGTGACAGGAAGCGTGACACTACTGCTGCAGCTCGGGAGGAAAGCGCACGTGCATGCCCCCACTCGAGACGAGGCCTGACTCCCCTGGGGAGACTCAGAAGCACCCCAAGATCCATGGCAACACTGGAGAGGAATCCTCAGGTTCCGGCCCCGACTCCACACAAGGACTGAGGCCCCGGCATGGACGGGAGAGAAATCCCGAGAGGTCCCCTAGCAACTCGCATGGGGACTGGCCTTTCCTGAGGCCACCAGAGCGGGTCCCTGAGGTCCCCGTCGTAACTCGAGAAGACCTGCCGCAACTCGAGAAAATCCAGGAGGTTCTCCCCTCCAGGCGAGATGAGGCCCATTTCCGCTGAGGCGTCTCGAGGCTGATCACACCTCACCTCTGGAACTTCGAAAGGGTCCTTCACACCCTTGGTGCAAAACAAGAAGTTCCCCGACATACCCGTCTCCACTCGAGAGGAATCACGAGAGTGCCGCCCACATCCAGAGGAGCCCCGTTTCCGCCTCGTAGCTCGAGATGAGGGATCCTTTCCCTGCTTCGTCGGGAAAGAGTTCCCGGCATTCCCGTCGCATCTCAAGAGGAGGCCCTCTCAACAGGAACGGCGAGAGGAACTCCAGGGTCGTGCCACCATTTCAAGAGTCCCCCAGATGTCTCAGTCCATTCCAGAGGAACCTCTTTTCCCTTCACCGGCTCGTCTTTCACGCCGAGGATCGACTCACACCAAGGTGGCACGTGGCACAGCCCTGTGGAAAAGCCTCGTGGGAAAGCCTCGAGGAACAGCATCGAGGGAAAGCCACAGATCCCTTGATCCACGTGACAGGAAGCGTGACACTACTGCTGCAGCTCGGGAGGAAAGCGCACGTGCATGCCCCCACTCGAGACGAGGCCTGACTCCCCTGGGGAGACTCAGAAGCACCCCAAGATCCATGGCAACACTGGAGAGGAATCCTCAGGTTCCGGGCCCGACTCCACACAAGGACTGAGGCCCCGGCATGAACGGGAGAGGAATCCCGAGAGGTCCCCTAGCAACTCGCATGGGGACTGGCCTTTCCTGAGGCCACCAGAGCGGGTCCCTGAGTTCCCCGTCGTAAATCGAGAAGACCTGCCGCAACTCGAGAAAATCCAGGAGGTTCTCCCCTCCAGGCGAGATGAGGCCCATTTCCGCTGAGGCGTCTCGAGTCTGATCACACCTCACCTCTGGAACTTCGAAAGGGTCCTTCACACCCTTGGTGCAAATCAAGAAGTTCCCCGACATACCCGTCTCCACTCGAGAGGAATCACGAGGGTCCCGCCCACATCCAGAGGAGCCCCGTTTCCGCCTCGTAGCTCGAGATGAGGGATCCTTTCACTGCTTCCTCGGGAAAGAGTTCCCGACGTTCCCGTCACATCTCAAGAGGAGGCCCTCTCAACAGGAACGGCGAGAGGAACTCCAGGGTCGTGCCACCATTCCAAGAGTCCCCCAGATGTCTCAGTCCATTCCAGAGGAACCTCTTTTCCCTTCACCGGCTCGTCTTTCACGCCGAGGATCGACTCACACCAAGGTGGCACGTGGCACATCCCTGTGGGAAAGCCTCGTGGGAAAGCCTCGAGGGACAGCCTCGAGGGAAAGCCACAGATCCCTTGATCCACGTGACAGGAAGCGTGACACTACTGCTGCAGCTCGGGAGGAAAGCGCACGTGCATGCCCCCACTCGAGACGAGGCCTTACTCCCCTGGGGAGACTCAGAAGCATCCCAAGATCCCTGGCAACACTGGAGAGGAATCCTCAGGTTCCGGCCCCGACTCCACACAAGGACTGAGGCCCCGGCATGGACGGGAGAGGAATTCCGAGAGGTCCCCTAGCAACTCGCATGGGGACTGGCCTTTCCTGAGGCCACCAGAGCGGGTCCCTGAGGTCCCCGTCGTAACTCGAGAAGACCTGCCGCAACTCGAGAAAATCCAGGAGGTTCTCCCCTCCAGGCGAGATGAGGCCCATTTCCGCTGAGGCGTCTCGAGGCTGATCACACCTCACCTCTGGAACTTCGAAAGGGTCCTTCACACCCATGGTGCAAATCAAGAAGTTCCCCGACATACCCGTCTCCACTCGAGAGGAATCACGAGGGTCCCGCCCACATCCAGAGGAGCCCCGTTTCCCCTCGTAGCTCGAGATGAGGGATCCTTTCCCTGCTTCGTCGGGAAAGATTTCCCGGCGTTCCCGTCGCATCTCAAGAGGAGGCCCTCTCAACAGGAACGGCGAGAGGAACTCCAGGGTCGTGCCACCATTCCAAGAGTCCCCCAGATGTCTCAGTCCATTCCAGAGGAACCTCTTTTCCCTTCACCGGCTCGTCTTTCACGCCGAGGATCGACTCACACCAAGGTGGCACGTGGCACAGCCCTGTGGGAAAGCCTCGTGGGAAAGCCTCGAGGGACAGCCTCGAGGGAAAGCCACAGATCCCTTGATCCACGTGACAGGAAGCGTGACACTACTGCTGCAGCTCGGGAGGAAAGCGCACGTGCATGCCCCCAATCGAGACGAGGCCTGACTCCCCTGGGGAGACTCAGAAGCACCCCAAGATCCATGGCAACACTGGAGAGGAATCCTCAGGTTCCGGCCCCGACTCCACACAAGGACTGAGGCCCCGGCATGAACGGGAGAGGAATCCCGAGAGGTCCCCTAGCAACTCGCATGGGGACTGGCCTTTCCTGAGGCCACCAGAGCGGGTCCCTGAGGTCCCCGTCGTAACTCGAGAAGACCTGCCGCAACTCGAGAAAATCCAGGAGGTTCTCCCCTCCAGGCGAGATGAGGCCCATTTCCGCTGAGGCGTCTCGAGGCTGATCACACCTCACCTCTGGAACTTCGAAAGGCTCCTTCACACACTTGGTGAAAATCAAGAAGTTCCCCGACATACCCGTCTCCACTCGAGAGGAATCACGAGGGTCCCGCCCACATCCAGAGGAGCCCCGTTTCCGCCTCGTAGCTCGAGATGAGGGATCCTTTCCCTGCTTCGACGGGAAAGAGTTCCCGGCGTTCCCGTCGCATCTCAAGAGGAGGCCCTCTCAACAGGAACGGCGAGAGGAACTCCAGGGTCGTGCCCCCATTCCAAGAGTCCCCCAGATGTCTCAGTCCATTCCAGAGGAACCTCTTTTCCCTTCACCGGCTCGTCTTTCACGACGAGGATCGACTCACACCAAGGTGGCACGTGGCACAGCCCTGTGGGAAAGCCTCGTGGGAAAGCCTCGAGGGACAGCCTCGAGGGAAAGCCACAGATCCCTTGATCCACGTGACAGGAAGCGTGACACTACTGCTGCAGCTCGGGAGGAAAGCGCACGTGCATGCCCCCACTCGAGACGAGGCCTGACTCCCCTGGGGAGACTCAGAAGCACCCCAAGATCCATGGCAACACTGGAGAGGAATCCTCAGGTTCCGGCCCCGACTCCACACAAGGATTGAGGCCCCGGCATGGACGGGAGAGGAATCCCGAGAGGTCCCCTAGCAACTCGCATGGGGACTGGCCTTTCCTGAGGCCACCAGAGCGGGTCCCTGAGGTCCCCGTCGTAACTCGAGAAGACCTGCCACAACTCGAGAAAATCCAGGAGGTTCTCTCCTCCAGGCGAGATGAGGCCCATTTCCGCTGAGTCGTCTCGAGGCTGATCACACCTCACGTCTGGAACTTCGAAAGGGTCCTTCACACCCTTGGTGCAAATCAAGAAGTTCCCCGACCTAGCCGTCTCCACTCGAGAGGAATCACGAGGGTCCCGCCCACATCCAGAGGAGCCCGGTTTCCGCCTCGTAGCTCGAGATGAGGGATCCTTTCCCTGCTTCGTCGGGAAAGAGTTCCCGGCGTTCCCGTCGCATCTCAAGAGGAGGCCCTCTCAACAGGAACGGCGAGAGGAACTCCAGGGTCGTGCCACCATTCCAAGAGTCCCCCAGATGTCTCAGTCCATTCCAGAGGAACCTCTTTTCCCTTCACCGGCTCGTCTTTCACGCCGAGGATCGACTCACACCAAGGTGGCACGTGGCACAGCCCTGTGGGAAAGCCTCGTGGGAAAGCCTCGAGGGACAGCCTCGAGGGAAAGCCACAGATCCCTTGATCCACGTGACAGGAAGCGTGACACTACTGCTGCAGCTCGGGAGGAAAGCGCACGTGCATGCCCCCACTCGAGACGAGGCCTGACTCCCCTGGGGAGACTCAGAAGCACCCCAAGATCCATGGCAACACTGGAGAGGAATCCTCAGGTTCCGGCCCCGACTCCACACAAGGACTGAGGCCCCGGCATGGACGGGAGAGGAATCCCGAGAGGTCCCCTAGCAACTCGCATGGGGACTGGCCTTTTCTGAGGCCACCAGAGCGGGTCCCTGAGGTCCCCGTCGTAACTCGAGAAGACCTGCCGCAACTCGAGAAAATCCAGGAGGTTCTCCCCTCCAGGCGAGATGAGGCCCATTTCCGCTGAGGCGTCTCGAGGCTGATCACACCTCACCTCTGGAACTTCGAAAGGGTCCTTCACAACCTTGGTGCAAATCAAGAAGTTCCCCGACATACCGGTCTCCACTCGAGAGGAATCACGAGAGTGCCGCCCACATCCAGAGGAGCCCCGTTTCCGCCTCGTAGCTCGAGATGAGGGATCCTTTCCCTGCTTCGTCGGGAAAGAGTTCCCGGCGTTCCCGTCGCATCTCAAGAGGAGGCCCTCTCAACAGGAACGGAGAGAGGAACTCCAGGGTCGTGCCACCATTCCAAGAGTCCCCCAGATGTCTCAGTCCATTCCAGAGGAACCTCTTTTCCCTTCACCGGCTCGTCTTTCACGCCGAGGATCGACTCACACCAAGGTGGCACGTGGCACAGCCCTGTGGGAAAGCCTCGTGGGAAAGCCTCGAGGGACAGCCTCGAGGGAAAGCCACAGATCGCTTGATCCACGTGACAGGAAGCGTGACACTACTGCTGCAGCTCGGGAGGAAATCGCACGTGCATGCCCCCACTCGAGACGAGGCCTGACTCCCCTGGGGAGACTCAGAAGCACCCCAAGATCCATGGCAACACTGGAGAGGAATCCTCAGGTTCCGGCCCCGACTCCACACAAGGACTGAGGCCCCGGCATGGACGGGAGAGAAATCCCGAGAGGTCCCCTAGCAACTCGCATGGGGACTGGCCTTTCCTGAGGCCACCAGAGCGGGTCCCTGAGGTCCCCGTTGTAACTCGAGAAGACCTGCCGCAACTCGAGAAAATCCAGGAGGTTCTCCCCTCCAGGCGAGATGAGGCCCATTTCCGCTGAGGCGTCTCGAGGCTGATCACACCTCACCTCTGGAACTTCGAAAGGGTCCTTCACACCCTTGGTGCAAAACAAGAAGTTCCCCGACATACCCGTCTCCACTCGAGAGGAATCACGAGAGTGCCGCCCACATCCAGAGGAGCCCCGTTTCCGCCTCGTAGCTCGAGATGAGGGATCCTTTCCCTGCTTCGTCGGGAAAGAGTTCCCGGCATTCCCGTCGCATCTCAAGAGGAGGCCCTCTCAACAGGAACGGCGAGAGGAACTCCAGGGTCGTGCCACCATTTCAAGAGTCCCCCAGATGTCTCAGTCCATTCCAGAGGAACCTCTTTTCCCTTCACCGGCTCGTCTTTCACGCCGAGGATCGACTCACACCAAGGTGGCACGTGGCACAGCCCTGTGGAAAAGCCTCGTGGGAAAGCCTCGAGGAACAGCATCGAGGGAAAGCCACAGATCCCTTGATCCACGTGACAGGAAGCGTGACACTACTGCTGCAGCTCGGGAGGAAAGCGCACGTGCATGCCCCCACTCGAGACGAGGCCTGACTCCCCTGGGGAGACTCAGAAGCACCCCAAGATCCATGGCAACACTGGAGAGGAATCCTCAGGTTCCGGGCCCGACTCCACACAAGGACTGAGGCCCCGGCATGAACGGGAGAGGAATCCCGAGAGGTCCCCTAGCAACTCGCATGGGGACTGGCCTTTCCTGAGGCCACCAGAGCGGGTCCCTGAGGTCCCCGTCGTAACTCGAGAAGACCTGCCGCAACTCGAGAAAATCCAGGAGGTTCTCCCCTCCAGGCGAGATGAGGCCCATTTCCGCTGAGGCGTCTCGAGTCTGATCACACCTCACCTCTGGAACTTCGAAAGGGTCCTTCACACCCTTGGTGCAAATCAAGAAGTTCCCCGACATACCCGTCTCCACTCGAGAGGAATCACGAGGGTCCCGCCCACATCCAGAGGAGCCCCGTTTCCGCCTCGTAGCTCGAGATGAGGGATCCTTTCACTGCTTCCTCGGGAAAGAGTTCCCGACGTTCCCGTCACATCTCAAGAGGAGGCCCTCTCAACAGGAACGGCGAGAGGAACTCCAGGGTCGTGCCACCATTCCAAGAGTCCCCCAGATGTCTCAGTCCATTCCAGAGGAACCTCTTTTCCCTTCACCGGCTCGTCTTTCACGCCGAGGATCGACTCACACCAAGGTGGCACGTGGCACATCCCTGTGGGAAAGCCTCGTGGGAAAGCCTCGAGGGACAGCCTCGAGGGAAAGCCACAGATCCCTTGATCCACGTGACAGGAAGCGTGACACTACTGCTGCAGCTCGGGAGGAAAGCGCACGTGCATGCCCCCACTCGAGACGAGGCCTTACTCCCCTGGGGAGACTCAGAAGCATCCCAAGATCCCTGGCAACACTGGAGAGGAATCCTCAGGTTCCGGCCCCGACTCCACACAAGGACTGAGGCCCCGGCATGGACGGGAGAGGAATTCCGAGAGGTCCCCTAGCAACTCGCATGGGGACTGGCCTTTCCTGAGGCCACCAGAGCGGGTCCCTGAGGTCCCCGTCGTAACTCGAGAAGACCTGCCGCAACTCGAGAAAATCCAGGAGGTTCTCCCCTCCAGGCGAGATGAGGCCCATTTCCGCTGAGGCGTCTCGAGGCTGATCACACCTCACCTCTGGAACTTCGAAAGGGTCCTTCACACCCATGGTGCAAATCAAGAAGTTCCCCGACATACCCGTCTCCACTCGAGAGGAATCACGAGGGTCCCGCCCACATCCAGAGGAGCCCCGTTTCCCCTCGTAGCTCGAGATGAGGGATCCTTTCCCTGCTTCGTCGGGAAAGATTTCCCGGCGTTCCCGTCGCATCTCAAGAGGAGGCCCTCTCAACAGGAACGGCGAGAGGAACTCCAGGGTCGTGCCACCATTCCAAGAGTCCCCCAGATGTCTCAGTCCATTCCAGAGGAACCTCTTTTCCCTTCACCGGCTCGTCTTTCACGCCGAGGATCGACTCACACCAAGGTGGCACGTGGCACAGCCCTGTGGGAAAGCCTCGTGGGAAAGCCTCGAGGGACAGCCTCGAGGGAAAGCCACAGATCCCTTGATCCACGTGACAGGAAGCGTGACACTACTGCTGCAGCTCGGGAGGAAAGCGCACGTGCATGCCCCCAATCGAGACGAGGCCTGACTCCCCTGGGGAGACTCAGAAGCACCCCAAGATCCATGGCAACACTGGAGAGGAATCCTCAGGTTCCGGCCCCGACTCCACACAAGGACTGAGGCCCCGGCATGAACGGGAGAGGAATCCCGAGAGGTCCCCTAGCAACTCGCATGGGGACTGGCCTTTCCTGAGGCCACCAGAGCGGGTCCCTGAGGTCCCCGTCGTAACTCGAGAAGACCTGCCGCAACTCGAGAAAATCCAGGAGGTTCTCCCCTCCAGGCGAGATGAGGCCCATTTCCGCTGAGGCGTCTCGAGGCTGATCACACCTCACCTCTGGAACTTCGAAAGGCTCCTTCACACACTTGGTGAAAATCAAGAAGTTCCCCGACATACCCGTCTCCACTCGAGAGGAATCACGAGGGTCCCGCCCACATCCAGAGGAGCCCCGTTTCCGCCTCGTAGCTCGAGATGAGGGATCCTTTCCCTGCTTCGACGGGAAAGAGTTCCCGGCGTTCCCGTCGCATCTCAAGAGGAGGCCCTCTCAACAGGAACGGCGAGAGGAACTCCAGGGTCGTGCCACCATTCCAAGAGTCCCCCAGATGTCTCAGTCCATTCCAGAGGAACCTCTTTTCCCTTCACCGGCTCGTCTTTCACGCCGAGGATCGACTCACACCAAGGTGGCACGTGGCACAGCCCTGTGGGAAAGCCTCGTGGGAAAGCCTCGAGGGACAGCCTCGAGGGAAAGCCACAGATCCCTTGATCCACGTGACAGGAAGCGTGACACTACTGCTGCAGCTCGGGAGGAAAGCGCACGTGCATGCCCCCACTCGAGACGAGGCCTGACTCCCCTGGGGAGACTCAGAAGCACCCCAAGATCCATGGCAACACTGGAGAGGAATCCTCAGGTTCCGGCCCCGACTCCACACAAGGACTGAGGCCCCGGCATGAACGGGAGAGGAATCCCGAGAGGTCCCCTAGCAACTCGCATGGGGACTGGCCTTTCCTGAGGCCACCAGAGCGGGTCCCTGAGGTCCCCGTCGTAACTCGAGAAGACCTGCCGCAACTCGAGAAAATCCAGGAGGTTCTCCCCTCCAGGCGAGATGAGGCCCATTTCCGCTGAGGCGTCTCGAGGCTGATCACACCTCCCCTCTGGAACTTCGAAAGGGTCCTTCACACCCTTGGTGCAAATCAAGAAGTTCCCCGACCTAGCCGTCTCCACTCGAGAGGAATCACGAGGGTCCCGCCCACATCCAGAGGAGCCCCGTTTCCGCCTCGTAGCTCGAGATGAGGGATCCTTTCCCTGCTTCGTCGGGAAAGAGTTCCCGGCGTTCCCGTCGCATCTCAAGAGGAGGCCCTCTCAACAGGAACGGCGAGAGGAACTCCAGGGTCGTGCCCCCATTCCAAGAGTCCCCCAGATGTCTCATTCCATTCCAGAGGAACCTCTTTTCCCTTCACCGGCTCGTCTTTCACGCCGAGGATCGACTCACACCAAGGTGGCACGTGGCACAGCCCTGTGGGAAAGCCTCTTGGGAAAGCCTCGAGGGACAGCCTCGAGGGAAAGCCACAGATCCCTTGATCCACGTGCCAGGAAGCGTGACACTACTGCTGCAGCTCTGGAGGAAAGCGCACGTGCATGCCCCCAATCGAGACGAGGCCTGACTCCCCTGGGGAGACTCAGAAGCACCCCAAGATCCATGGCAACACTGGAGAGGAATCCTCAGGTTCCGGCCCCGACTCCACACAAGGACTGAGGCCCCGGCATGGACAGGAGAGGAATCCCGAGAGGTCCCCTAGCAACTCGCATGGGGACTGGCCTTTCCTGAGGCCACCAGAGCGGGTCCCTGAGGTCCCCGTCGTAACTCGAGAAGACCTGCCGCAACTCGAGAAAATCCAGGAGGTTCTCCCCTCCAGGCGAGATGAGGCCCATTTCCGCTGAGGCGTCATGAGGCTGATCACACCTCACCTCTGGAACTTCGAAAGGCTCCTTCACACACTTGGTGCAAATCAAGAAGTTCCCCGACCTAGCCGTCTCCACTCGAGAGGAATCACGAGGGTCCCGCCCACATCCAGAGGAGCCCCGTTTCCGCCTCGTAGCTCGAGATGAGGGATCCTTTCCCTGCTTCGACGGGAAAGAGTTCCCGGCGTTCCCGTCGCATCTCAAGAGGAGGCCCTCTCAACAGGAACGGCGAGAGGAACTCCAGGGTCGTGCCACCATTCCAAGAGTCCCCCAGATGTCTCAGTCCATTCCAGAAGAACCTCTTTTCCCTTCACCAGCTCGTCTTTCACGCCGAGGATCGACTCACACCAAGGTGGCACGTGGCACAGCCCTGTGGGAAAGCCTCGTGGGAAAGCCTCGAGGGACAGCCTCGAGGGAAAGCCACAGATCCCTTGATCCACGTGACAGGAAGCGTGACACTACTGCTGCAGCTCGGGAGGAAAGAGCACGTGCATGCCCCCACTCGAGACGAGGCCTGACTCCCCTGGGGAGTCTCAGAAGCACCCCAAGATCCATGGCAACACTGGAGAGGAATCCTCAGGTTCCGGCCCCGACTCCACACAAGGACTGAGGCCCCGGCATGGACGGGAGAGGAATCCCGAGAGGTCCCCTAGCAACTCGCATGGGGACTGGCCTTTCCTGAGGCCACCAGAGCGGGTCCCTGAGGTCCCCGTCGTAACTCGAGAAGACCTGCCGCAACTCGAGAAAATCCAGGAGGTTCTCCCCTCCAGGCGAGATGAGGCCCATTTCCGCTGAGGCGTCTCGAGGCTGATCACACCTCACCTCTGGAACTTCGAAAGGGTCCTTCACACCCTTGGTGCAAATCAAGAAGTTCCCCGACCTAGCCGGCTCCACTCGAGAGGAATCACGAGGGTCCCGCCCACATCCAGAGGAGCCCCGTTTCCGCCTCGTAGCTCTAGATGAGGGATCCTTTCACTGCTTCCTCGGGAAAGAGTTCCCGGCGTTCCCGTCGCATCTCAAGAGGAGGCCCTCTCTACAGGAACGGCGAAAGGAACTCCAGGGTCGTGCCACCATTCCAAGAGTCCCCCAGATGTCTCAGTCCATTCCAGAGGAACCTCTTTTCCCTTCACCGGCTCGTCTTTCACGCCGAGGATTGACTCACACCAAGGTGGCACGTGGCACAGCCCTGTGGGAAAGCCTCGTGGGAAAGCCTCGAGGGACAGCCTCGAGGGAAAGCCACAGATCCCTTGATCCACGTGACAGGAAGCGTGACACTACTGCTGCAGCTCGGGAGGAAAGCGCACGTGCATGCCCCCACTCGAGACGAGGCCTGACTCCCCTGGGGAGACTCAGAAGCACCCCAAGATCCATGGCAACACTGGAGAGGAATCCTCAGGTTCCGGCCCCGACTCCACACAAGGACTGAGGCCCCGGCATGGACGGGAGACGAATCCCGAGAGGTCCCCTAGCAACTCGCATGGGGACTGGCCTTTCCTGAGGGCACTAGAGCGGGTCCCTGAGGTCCCCGTCGTAACTCGAGAAGACCTGCCGCAACTCGAGAAAATCCAGGAGGTTCTCCCCTCCAGGCGAGATGAGGCCCATTTCCGCTGAGGCGTCTCGAGGCTGATCACACCTCACCTCTGGAACTTCGAAAGGGTCCTTCACACCCTTGGTGCAAATCAAGAAGTTCCCCGACCTAGCCGTCTCCACTCGAGAGGAATCACGAGGGTCCCGCCCACATCCAGAGGAGCCCCGTTTCCGCCTCGTAGCTCGAGATGAGGGATCCTTTCTCTGCTTCGTCGGGAAAGAGTTCCCGGCGTTCCCGTCGCATCTCAAGAGGAGGCCCTCTCAACAGGAACGGCGAGAGGAACTCCAGGGTCGTGCCACCATTCCAAGAGTCCCCCAGATGTCTCAGTCCATTCCAGAGGAACCTCTTTTCCCTTCACCGGCTCGTCTTTCACGCCGAGGATCGACTCACACCAAGGTGGCACGTGGCACAGCCCTGTGGGAAAGCCTCGTGGGAAAGCCTCGAGGGACAGCCTCGAGGGAAAGCCACAGATCCCTTGATCCACGTGCCAGGAAGCGTGACACTACTGCTGCAGCACGGGAGGAAAGCGCACGTGCATGCCCCCACTCGAGACGAGGCCTGACTCCCCTGGGGAGACTCAGAAGCACCCCAAGATCCATGGCAACACTGGAGAGGAATCCTCAGGTTCCGGCCCCGACTCCACACAAGGACTGAGGCCCCGGCATGGACGGGAGAGGAATCCCGAGAGGTCCCCTAGCAACTCGCATGGGGACTGGCCTTTCCTGAGGCCACCAGAGCGGGTCCCTGAGGTCCCCGTCGTAACTCGAGAAGACCTGCCGCAACTCGAGAAAATCCAGGAGGTTCTCCCCTCCAGGCGAGATGAGGCCCATTTCCGCTGAGGCGTCTCGAGGCTGATCACACCTCACCTCTGGAACTTCGAAAGGGTCCTTCACACCCTTGGTGCAAATCAAGAAGTTCCCCGACATACCCGTCTCCACTCGAGAGGAATCACGAGGGTCCCGCCCACATCCAGAGGAGCCCCGTTTCCGCCTCGTAGCTCGAGATGAGGGATCCTTTCCCTGCTTCGTCGGGAAAGAGTTCCCGGCGTTCCCGTCGCATCTCAAGAGGAGGCCCTCTCTACAGGAACGGCGAGAGGAACTCCAGGGTCGTGCCACCATTCCAAGAGTCCCCCAGATATCTCAGTCCATTCCAGAGGAACCTCTTTTCCCTTCACCGGCTCGTCTTTCACGCCGAGGATCGACTCACACCAAGGTGGCACGTGGCACAGCCCTGTGGGAAAGCCTCGTGGGAAAGCCTCGAGGGACAGCCTCGAGGGAAAGCCACAGATCCCTTGATCCACGTGACAGGAAGCGTGACACTACTGCTGCAGCTCGGGAGGAAAGCGCACGTGCATGCCCCCACTCGAGACGAGGCCTGACTCCCCTGGGGAGACTCAGAAGCACCCCAAGATCCATGGCAACACTGGAGAGGAATCCTCAGGTTCCGGCCCCGACTCCACACAAGGACTGAGGCCCCGGCATGGACGGGAGAGGAATCCCGAGAGGTCCCCTAGCAACTCGCATGGGGACTGGCCTTTCCTGAGGGCACCAGAGCGGGTCCCTGAGGTCCCCGTCGTAACTCGAGAAGACCTGCCGCAACTCGAGAAAATCCAGGAGGTTCTCCCCTCCAGGCGAGATGAGGCCCATTTCCGCTGAGGCGTCTCGAGGCTGATCACACCTCCCCTCTGGAACTTCGAAAGGGTCCTTCACACCCTTGGTGCAAATCAAGAAGTTCCCCGACCTAGCCGTCTCCACTCGAGAGGAATCACGAGGGTCCCGCCCACATCCAGAGGAGCCCCGTTTCCGCCTCGTAGCTCGAGATGAGGGATCCTTTCCCTGCTTCGTCGGGAAAGAGTTCCCGGCGTTCCCGTCGCATCTCAAGAGGAGGCCCTCTCAACAGGAACGGCGAGAGGAACTCCAGGGTCGTGCCCCCATTCCAAGAGTCCCCCAGATGTCTCATTCCATTCCAGAGGAACCTCTTTTCCCTTCACCGGCTCGTCTTTCACGCCGAGGATCGACTCACACCAAGGTGGCACGTGGCACAGCCCTGTGGGAAAGCCTCTTGGGAAAGCCTCGAGGGACAGCCTCGAGGGAAAGCCACAGATCCCTTGATCCACGTGCCAGGAAGCGTGACACTACTGCTGCAGCTCTGGAGGAAAGCGCACGTGCATGCCCCCACTCGAGACGAGGCCTGACTCCCCTGGGGAGACTCAGAAGCACCCCAAGATCCATGGCAACACTGGAGAGGAATCCTCAGGTTCCGGCCCCGACTCCACACAAGGACTGAGGCCCCGGCATGGACGGGAGAGGAATCCCGAGAGGTCCCCTAGCAACTCGCATGGGGACTGGCCTTTCCTGAGGCCACCAGAGCGGGTCCCTGAGGTCCCCGTCGTAACTCGAGAAGACCTGCCGCAACTCGAGAAAATCCAGGAGGTTCTCCCCTCCAGGCGAGATGAGGCCCATTTCCGCTGAGGCGTCATGAGGCTGATCACACCTCACCTCTGGAACTTCGAAAGGCTCCTTCACACACTTGGTGCAAATCAAGAAGTTCCCCGACCTAGCCGTCTCCACTCGAGAGGAATCACGAGGGTCCCGCCCACATCCAGAGGAGCCCCGTTTCCGCCTCGTAGCTCGAGATGAGGGATCCTTTCCCTGCTTCGACGGGAAAGAGTTCCCGGCGTTCCCGTCGCATCTCAAGAGGAGGCCCTCTCAACAGGAACGGCGAGAGGAACTCCAGGGTCGTGCCACCATTCCAAGAGTCCCCCAGATGTCTCAGTCCATTCCAGAAGAACCTCTTTTCCCTTCACCAGCTCGTCTTTCACGCCGAGGATCGACTCACACCAAGGTGGCACGTGGCACAGCCCTGTGGGAAAGCCTCGTGGGAAAGCCTCGAGGGACAGCCTCGAGGGAAAGCCACAGATCCCTTGATCCACGTGACAGGAAGCGTGACACTACTGCTGCAGCTCGGGAGGAAAGCGCACGTGCATGCCCCCACTCGAGACGAGGCCTGACTCCCCTGGGGAGTCTCAGAAGCACCCCAAGATCCATGGCAACACTGGAGAGGAATCCTCAGGTTCCGGCCCCGACTCCACACAAGGACTGAGGCCCCGGCATGGACGGGAGAGGAATCCCGAGAGGTCCCCTAGCAACTCGCATGGGGACTGGCCTTTCCTGAGGCCACCAGAGCGGGTCCCTGAGGTCCCCGTCGTAACTCGAGAAGACCTGCCGCAACTCGAGAAAATCCAGGAGGTTCTCCCCTCCAGGCAAGATGAGGCCCATTTCCGCTGAGGCGTCTCGAGGCTGATCACACCTCACCTCTGGAACTTCGAAAGGGTCCTTCACACCCTTGGTGCAAATCAAGAAGTTCCCCGACCTAGCCGGCTCCACTCGAGAGGAATCACGAGGGTCCCGCCCACATCCAGAGGAGCCCCGTTTCCGCCTCGTAGCTCTAGATGAGGGATCCTTTCACTGCTTCCTCGGGAAAGAGTTCCCGGCGTTCCCGTCGCATCTCAAGAGGAGGCCCTCTCTACAGGAACGGCGAAAGGAACTCCAGGGTCGTGCCACCATTCCAAGAGTCCCCCAGATGTCTCAGTCCATTCCAGAGGAACCTCTTTTCCCTTCACCGGCTCGTCTTTCACGCCGAGGATCGACTCACACCAAGGTGGCACGTGGCACAGCCCTGTGGGAAAGCCTCGTGGGAAAGCCTCGAGGGACAGCCTCGAGGGAAAGCCACAGATCCCTTGATCCACGTGACAGGAAGCGTGACACTACTGCTGCAGCTCGGGAGGAAATCGCACGTGCATGCCCCCACTCGAGACGAGGCCTGACTCCCCTGGGGAGACTCAGAAGCACCCCAAGATCCATGGCAACACTGGAGAGGAATCCTCAGGTTCCGGCCCCGACTCCACACAAGGACTGAGGCCCCGGCATGGACGGGAGAGAAATCCCGAGAGGTCCCCTAGCAACTCGCATGGGGACTGGCCTTTCCTGAGGCCACCAGAGCGGGTCCCTGAGGTCCCCGTTGTAACTCGAGAAGACCTGCCGCAACTCGAGAAAATCCAGGAGGTTCTCCCCTCCAGGCGAGATGAGGCCCATTTCCGCTGAGGCGTCTCGAGGCTGATCACACCTCACCTCTGGAACTTCGAAAGGGTCCTTCACACCCTTGGTGCAAAACAAGAAGTTCCCCGACATACCCGTCTCCACTCGAGAGGAATCACGAGAGTGCCGCCCACATCCAGAGGAGCCCCGTTTCCGCCTCGTAGCTCGAGATGAGGGATCCTTTCCCTGCTTCGTCGGGAAAGAGTTCCCGGCATTCCCGTCGCATCTCAAGAGGAGGCCCTCTCAACAGGAACGGCGAGAGGAACTCCAGGGTCGTGCCACCATTTCAAGAGTCCCCCAGATGTCTCAGTCCATTCCAGAGGAACCTCTTTTCCCTTCACCGGCTCGTCTTTCACGCCGAGGATCGACTCACACCAAGGTGGCACGTGGCACAGCCCTGTGGAAAAGCCTCGTGGGAAAGCCTCGAGGAACAGCATCGAGGGAAAGCCACAGATCCCTTGATCCACGTGACAGGAAGCGTGACACTACTGCTGCAGCTCGGGAGGAAAGCGCACGTGCATGCCCCCACTCGAGACGAGGCCTGACTCCCCTGGGGAGACTCAGAAGCACCCCAAGATCCATGGCAACACTGGAGAGGAATCCTCAGGTTCCGGGCCCGACTCCACACAAGGACTGAGGCCCCGGCATGAACGGGAGAGGAATCCCGAGAGGTCCCCTAGCAACTCGCATGGGGACTGGCCTTTCCTGAGGCCACCAGAGCGGGTCCCTGAGGTCCCCGTCGTAACTCGAGAAGACCTGCCGCAACTCGAGAAAATCCAGGAGGTTCTCCCCTCCAGGCGAGATGAGGCCCATTTCCGCTGAGGCGTCTCGAGTCTGATCACACCTCACCTCTGGAACTTCGAAAGGGTCCTTCACACCCTTGGTGCAAATCAAGAAGTTCCCCGACATACCCGTCTCCACTCGAGAGGAATCACGAGGGTCCCGCCCACATCCAGAGGAGCCCCGTTTCCGCCTCGTAGCTCGAGATGAGGGATCCTTTCACTGCTTCCTCGGGAAAGAGTTCCCGACGTTCCCGTCACATCTCAAGAGGAGGCCCTCTCAACAGGAACGGCGAGAGGAACTCCAGGGTCGTGCCACCATTCCAAGAGTCCCCCAGATGTCTCAGTCCATTCCAGAGGAACCTCTTTTCCCTTCACCGGCTCGTCTTTCACGCCGAGGATCGACTCACACCAAGGTGGCACGTGGCACATCCCTGTGGGAAAGCCTCGTGGGAAAGCCTCGAGGGACAGCCTCGAGGGAAAGCCACAGATCCCTTGATCCACGTGACAGGAAGCGTGACACTACTGCTGCAGCTCGGGAGGAAAGCGCACGTGCATGCCCCCACTCGAGACGAGGCCTTACTCCCCTGGGGAGACTCAGAAGCATCCCAAGATCCCTGGCAACACTGGAGAGGAATCCTCAGGTTCCGGCCCCGACTCCACACAAGGACTGAGGCCCCGGCATGGACGGGAGAGGAATTCCGAGAGGTCCCCTAGCAACTCGCATGGGGACTGGCCTTTCCTGAGGCCACCAGAGCGGGTCCCTGAGGTCCCCGTCGTAACTCGAGAAGACCTGCCGCAACTCGAGAAAATCCAGGAGGTTCTCCCCTCCAGGCGAGATGAGGCCCATTTCCGCTGAGGCGTCTCGAGGCTGATCACACCTCACCTCTGGAACTTCGAAAGGGTCCTTCACACCCATGGTGCAAATCAAGAAGTTCCCCGACATACCCGTCTCCACTCGAGAGGAATCACGAGGGTCCCGCCCACATCCAGAGGAGCCCCGTTTCCCCTCGTAGCTCGAGATGAGGGATCCTTTCCCTGCTTCGTCGGGAAAGATTTCCCGGCGTTCCCGTCGCATCTCAAGAGGAGGCCCTCTCAACAGGAACGGCGAGAGGAACTCCAGGGTCGTGCCACCATTCCAAGAGTCCCCCAGATGTCTCAGTCCATTCCAGAGGAACCTCTTTTCCCTTCACCGGCTCGTCTTTCACGCCGAGGATCGACTCACACCAAGGTGGCACGTGGCACAGCCCTGTGGGAAAGCCTCGTGGGAAAGCCTCGAGGGACAGCCTCGAGGGAAAGCCACAGATCCCTTGATCCACGTGACAGGAAGCGTGACACTACTGCTGCAGCTCGGGAGGAAAGCGCACGTGCATGCCCCCAATCGAGACGAGGCCTGACTCCCCTGGGGAGACTCAGAAGCACCCCAAGATCCATGGCAACACTGGAGAGGAATCCTCAGGTTCCGGCCCCGACTCCACACAAGGACTGAGGCCCCGGCATGAACGGGAGAGGAATCCCGAGAGGTCCCCTAGCAACTCGCATGGGGACTGGCCTTTCCTGAGGCCACCAGAGCGGGTCCCTGAGGTCCCCGTCGTAACTCGAGAAGACCTGCCGCAACTCGAGAAAATCCAGGAGGTTCTCCCCTCCAGGCGAGATGAGGCCCATTTCCGCTGAGGCGTCTCGAGGCTGATCACACCTCACCTCTGGAACTTCGAAAGGCTCCTTCACACACTTGGTGAAAATCAAGAAGTTCCCCGACATACCCGTCTCCACTCGAGAGGAATCACGAGGGTCCCGCCCACATCCAGAGGAGCCCCGTTTCCGCCTCGTAGCTCGAGATGAGGGATCCTTTCCCTGCTTCGACGGGAAAGAGTTCCCGGCGTTCCCGTCGCATCTCAAGAGGAGGCCCTCTCAACAGGAACGGCGAGAGGAACTCCAGGGTCGTGCCACCATTCCAAGAGTCCCCCAGATGTCTCAGTCCATTCCAGAGGAACCTCTTTTCCCTTCACCGGCTCGTCTTTCACGCCGAGGATCGACTCACACCAAGGTGGCACGTGGCACAGCCCTGTGGGAAAGCCTCGTGGGAAAGCCTCGAGGGACAGCCTCGAGGGAAAGCCACAGATCCCTTGATCCACGTGACAGGAAGCGTGACACTACTGCTGCAGCTCGGGAGGAAAGCGCACGTGCATGCCCCCACTCGAGACGAGGCCTGACTCCCCTGGGGAGACTCAGAAGCACCCCAAGATCCATGGCAACACTGGAGAGGAATCCTCAGGTTCCGGCCCCGACTCCACACAAGGACTGAGGCCCCGGCATGAACGGGAGAGGAATCCCGAGAGGTCCCCTAGCAACTCGCATGGGGACTGGCCTTTCCTGAGGCCACCAGAGCGGGTCCCTGAGGTCCCCGTCGTAACTCGAGAAGACCTGCCGCAACTCGAGAAAATCCAGGAGGTTCTCCCCTCCAGGCGAGATGAGGCCCATTTCCGCTGAGGCGTCTCGAGGCTGATCACACCTCCCCTCTGGAACTTCGAAAGGGTCCTTCACACCCTTGGTGCAAATCAAGAAGTTCCCCGACCTAGCCGTCTCCACTCGAGAGGAATCACGAGGGTCCCGCCCACATCCAGAGGAGCCCCGTTTCCGCCTCGTAGCTCGAGATGAGGGATCCTTTCCCTGCTTCGTCGGGAAAGAGTTCCCGGCGTTCCCGTCGCATCTCAAGAGGAGGCCCTCTCAACAGGAACGGCGAGAGGAACTCCAGGGTCGTGCCCCCATTCCAAGAGTCCCCCAGATGTCTCATTCCATTCCAGAGGAACCTCTTTTCCCTTCACCGGCTCGTCTTTCACGCCGAGGATCGACTCACACCAAGGTGGCACGTGGCACAGCCCTGTGGGAAAGCCTCTTGGGAAAGCCTCGAGGGACAGCCTCGAGGGAAAGCCACAGATCCCTTGATCCACGTGCCAGGAAGCGTGACACTACTGCTGCAGCTCTGGAGGAAAGCGCACGTGCATGCCCCCAATCGAGACGAGGCCTGACTCCCCTGGGGAGACTCAGAAGCACCCCAAGATCCATGGCAACACTGGAGAGGAATCCTCAGGTTCCGGCCCCGACTCCACACAAGGACTGAGGCCCCGGCATGGACAGGAGAGGAATCCCGAGAGGTCCCCTAGCAACTCGCATGGGGACTGGCCTTTCCTGAGGCCACCAGAGCGGGTCCCTGAGGTCCCCGTCGTAACTCGAGAAGACCTGCCGCAACTCGAGAAAATCCAGGAGGTTCTCCCCTCCAGGCGAGATGAGGCCCATTTCCGCTGAGGCGTCATGAGGCTGATCACACCTCACCTCTGGAACTTCGAAAGGCTCCTTCACACACTTGGTGCAAATCAAGAAGTTCCCCGACCTAGCCGTCTCCACTCGAGAGGAATCACGAGGGTCCCGCCCACATCCAGAGGAGCCCCGTTTCCGCCTCGTAGCTCGAGATGAGGGATCCTTTCCCTGCTTCGACGGGAAAGAGTTCCCGGCGTTCCCGTCGCATCTCAAGAGGAGGCCCTCTCAACAGGAACGGCGAGAGGAACTCCAGGGTCGTGCCACCATTCCAAGAGTCCCCCAGATGTCTCAGTCCATTCCAGAAGAACCTCTTTTCCCTTCACCAGCTCGTCTTTCACGCCGAGGATCGACTCACACCAAGGTGGCACGTGGCACAGCCCTGTGGGAAAGCCTCGTGGGAAAGCCTCGAGGGACAGCCTCGAGGGAAAGCCACAGATCCCTTGATCCACGTGACAGGAAGCGTGACACTACTGCTGCAGCTCGGGAGGAAAGAGCACGTGCATGCCCCCACTCGAGACGAGGCCTGACTCCCCTGGGGAGTCTCAGAAGCACCCCAAGATCCATGGCAACACTGGAGAGGAATCCTCAGGTTCCGGCCCCGACTCCACACAAGGACTGAGGCCCCGGCATGGACGGGAGAGGAATCCCGAGAGGTCCCCTAGCAACTCGCATGGGGACTGGCCTTTCCTGAGGCCACCAGAGCGGGTCCCTGAGGTCCCCGTCGTAACTCGAGAAGACCTGCCGCAACTCGAGAAAATCCAGGAGGTTCTCCCCTCCAGGCGAGATGAGGCCCATTTCCGCTGAGGCGTCTCGAGGCTGATCACACCTCACCTCTGGAACTTCGAAAGGGTCCTTCACACCCTTGGTGCAAATCAAGAAGTTCCCCGACCTAGCCGGCTCCACTCGAGAGGAATCACGAGGGTCCCGCCCACATCCAGAGGAGCCCCGTTTCCGCCTCGTAGCTCTAGATGAGGGATCCTTTCACTGCTTCCTCGGGAAAGAGTTCCCGGCGTTCCCGTCGCATCTCAAGAGGAGGCCCTCTCTACAGGAACGGCGAAAGGAACTCCAGGGTCGTGCCACCATTCCAAGAGTCCCCCAGATGTCTCAGTCCATTCCAGAGGAACCTCTTTTCCCCTTCACCGGCTCGTCTTTCACGCCGAGGATTGACTCACACCAAGGTGGCACGTGGCACAGCCCTGTGGGGAAAGCCTCGTGGGAAAGCCTCGAGGGACAGCCTCGAGGGAAAGCCACAGATCCCTTGATCCACGTGACAGGAAGCGTGACACTACTGCTGCAGCTCGGGAGGAAAGCGCACGTGCATGCCCCCACTCGAGACGAGGCCTGACTCCCCTGGGGAGACTCAGAAGCACCCCAAGATCCATGGCAACACTGGAGAGGAATCCTCAGGTTCCGGCCCCGACTCCACACAAGGACTGAGGCCCCGGCATGGACGGGAGACGAATCCCGAGAGGTCCCCTAGCAACTCGCATGGGGACTGGCCTTTCCTGAGGGCACTAGAGCGGGTCCCTGAGGTCCCCGTCGTAACTCGAGAAGACCTGCCGCAACTCGAGAAAATCCAGGAGGTTCTCCCCTCCAGGCGAGATGAGGCCCATTTCCGCTGAGGCGTCTCGAGGCTGATCACACCTCACCTCTGGAACTTCGAAAGGGTCCTTCACACCCTTGGTGCAAATCAAGAAGTTCCCCGACCTAGCCGTCTCCACTCGAGAGGAATCACGAGGGTCCCGCCCACATCCAGAGGAGCCCCGTTTCCGCCTCGTAGCTCGAGATGAGGGATCCTTTCTCTGCTTCGTCGGGAAAGAGTTCCCGGCGTTCCCGTCGCATCTCAAGAGGAGGCCCTCTCAACAGGAACGGCGAGAGGAACTCCAGGGTCGTGCCACCATTCCAAGAGTCCCCCAGATGTCTCAGTCCATTCCAGAGGAACCTCTTTTCCCTTCACCGGCTCGTCTTTCACGCCGAGGATCGACTCACACCAAGGTGGCACGTGGCACAGCCCTGTGGGAAAGCCTCGTGGGAAAGCCTCGAGGGACAGCCTCGAGGGAAAGCCACAGATCCCTTGATCCACGTGCCAGGAAGCGTGACACTACTGCTGCAGCACGGGAGGAAAGCGCACGTGCATGCCCCCACTCGAGACGAGGCCTGACTCCCCTGGGGAGACTCAGAAGCACCCCAAGATCCATGGCAACACTGGAGAGGAATCCTCAGGTTCCGGCCCCGACTCCACACAAGGACTGAGGCCCCGGCATGGACGGGAGAGGAATCCCGAGAGGTCCCCTAGCAACTCGCATGGGGACTGGCCTTTCCTGAGGCCACCAGAGCGGGTCCCTGAGGTCCCCGTCGTAACTCGAGAAGACCTGCCGCAACTCGAGAAAATCCAGGAGGTTCTCCCCTCCAGGCGAGATGAGGCCCATTTCCGCTGAGGCGTCTCGAGGCTGATCACACCTCACCTCTGGAACTTCGAAAGGGTCCTTCACACCCTTGGTGCAAATCAAGAAGTTCCCCGACATACCCGTCTCCACTCGAGAGGAATCACGAGGGTCCCGCCCACATCCAGAGGAGCCCCGTTTCCGCCTCGTAGCTCGAGATGAGGGATCCTTTCCCTGCTTCGTCGGGAAAGAGTTCCCGGCGTTCCCGTCGCATCTCAAGAGGAGGCCCTCTCTACAGGAACGGCGAGAGGAACTCCAGGGTCGTGCCACCATTCCAAGAGTCCCCCAGATATCTCAGTCCATTCCAGAGGAACCTCTTTTCCCTTCACCGGCTCGTCTTTCACGCCGAGGATCGACTCACACCAAGGTGGCACGTGGCACAGCCCTGTGGGAAAGCCTCGTGGGAAAGCCTCGAGGGACAGCCTCGAGGGAAAGCCACAGATCCCTTGATCCACGTGACAGGAAGCGTGACACTACTGCTGCAGCTCGGGAGGAAAGCGCACGTGCATGCCCCCACTCGAGACGAGGCCTGACTCCCCTGGGGAGACTCAGAAGCACCCCAAGATCCATGGCAACACTGGAGAGGAATCCTCAGGTTCCGGCCCCGACTCCACACAAGGACTGAGGCCCCGGCATGGACGGGAGAGGAATCCCGAGAGGTCCCCTAGCAACTCGCATGGGGACTGGCCTTTCCTGAGGGCACCAGAGCGGGTCCCTGAGGTCCCCGTCGTAACTCGAGAAGACCTGCCGCAACTCGAGAAAATCCAGGAGGTTCTCCCCTCCAGGCGAGATGAGGCCCATTTCCGCTGAGGCGTCTCGAGGCTGATCACACCTCCCCTCTGGAACTTCGAAAGGGTCCTTCACACCCTTGGTGCAAATCAAGAAGTTCCCCGACCTAGCCGTCTCCACTCGAGAGGAATCACGAGGGTCCCGCCCACATCCAGAGGAGCCCCGTTTCCGCCTCGTAGCTCGAGATGAGGGATCCTTTCCCTGCTTCGTCGGGAAAGAGTTCCCGGCGTTCCCGTCGCATCTCAAGAGGAGGCCCTCTCAACAGGAACGGCGAGAGGAACTCCAGGGTCGTGCCCCCATTCCAAGAGTCCCCCAGATGTCTCATTCCATTCCAGAGGAACCTCTTTTCCCTTCACCGGCTCGTCTTTCACGCCGAGGATCGACTCACACCAAGGTGGCACGTGGCACAGCCCTGTGGGAAAGCCTCTTGGGAAAGCCTCGAGGGACAGCCTCGAGGGAAAGCCACAGATCCCTTGATCCACGTGCCAGGAAGCGTGACACTACTGCTGCAGCTCTGGAGGAAAGCGCACGTGCATGCCCCCACTCGAGACGAGGCCTGACTCCCCTGGGGAGACTCAGAAGCACCCCAAGATCCATGGCAACACTGGAGAGGAATCCTCAGGTTCCGGCCCCGACTCCACACAAGGACTGAGGCCCCGGCATGGACGGGAGAGGAATCCCGAGAGGTCCCCTAGCAACTCGCATGGGGACTGGCCTTTCCTGAGGCCACCAGAGCGGGTCCCTGAGGTCCCCGTCGTAACTCGAGAAGACCTGCCGCAACTCGAGAAAATCCAGGAGGTTCTCCCCTCCAGGCGAGATGAGGCCCATTTCCGCTGAGGCGTCATGAGGCTGATCACACCTCACCTCTGGAACTTCGAAAGGCTCCTTCACACACTTGGTGCAAATCAAGAAGTTCCCCGACCTAGCCGTCTCCACTCGAGAGGAATCACGAGGGTCCCGCCCACATCCAGAGGAGCCCCGTTTCCGCCTCGTAGCTCGAGATGAGGGATCCTTTCCCTGCTTCGACGGGAAAGAGTTCCCGGCGTTCCCGTCGCATCTCAAGAGGAGGCCCTCTCAACAG